>NC_046159.1:64342402-64471771 GCF_011064425.1 Rattus rattus
CTGGTGGCAGGAACTGAAGTAGAGGACACTGAGCAATGTTACATACTGGCTTGCTCTTGTGGCTTCTTCGTCTGTTGGTCCCACAAAGGACTACCAGTCTAGGGGTGGCACTCCCACATCAGCCATTAATTAATAAAGAAAATTCCCCACAGACTTTGGTTATAGTCCAGTCTGATCTGGGTCATCCTTCTTAGCCATGGTTCCCTCTTTCGAGGAGACTAGTTTGTATCAAGTTAAATAAAAAAAACAACAACAACAACAACAACAAAAAAACCCAAAAAAACAAAAAACAAAAAGCAAAAAAAACAAACCTAACCAGCACACCAGTAGCCAAATGTAATCGCTTTGGGGCTGAGCTCACTCACTGTAACTGGATGAGAAAGTCCTTTCTGCTGAAGGACTCTGGCTGTAGACTGGCAGGAGCCTTGGGGGAAGATCCACTGTTTCCATTGGCTGAAGCCAAATTTCTTTAAAAGTGAAGCGACTTTTTTCCCCTGTGGACTTTCTCTTCCTTCTTTCTTTTTATTTTTTTGGAGTGACAGAATCATCATTAATTTTTTTTGACGTAGTTTGCTACTCTTTTAAAGCTAGATTGAATGAGTTTCTCGTTGCCTTGGACTAAGAATGTATAGTAATATAAATATAGTATAACAAAATATAATATAATATAATATAATACAATATTTACCCTGGTCTTATTCTTTACCTACCAGACAGCTTTCCTTTTTTTTTCATTTTATATGTACTTATTTAGTGTGAGTGCACATGCACGTGGGTGTGTGTAGGTCACAGTACAACTTATAGGAACCAATGGTCTTTAACCACCATGGGGTCCCAGGGACCAAACTCAGTTTGTGAGGCTTGGCAGCAGGTTTTTTTTTTTTAAATTGGGGAAGTGGCCTTGCTGTCCCTCACAGCTTTTTATAGAGACATCAAGGTACTCTGTTTTCCAAACTGAGTTTGTACATGTGGTACTAACCACTGAGCAACCTCCCAGCCCCCATAACTTTTTCAGTGCCAATTTGGAAGTTGCTATACCCAGAGGATTACATTCCACATCCAGAATCGAAATGCATTTTGTTTTATAAATATAGTGACTGGATTTGCTGTATTTAGCAGAAAATTCATTGCTTACACTTCCAAGTCGAAACCCGTTGGAGGCGTTTTGTACATACAGGGCTGTGAATTATGATTTTCCCCTTTACAAGATATTTGCAAGTCAGGAAAGCAACAATCATTGCCTTCGTGTTCACCTTTTTAGTTTTTGTTGTGTGTGTGTGTGTGTGTGTGTGTGTGTGTGTGTATGTGTGCTCTGTGAATCACTTTTGGTCAGAACAGAGACCCTTGTGCTTAAGCAAGGTACTGGAAACACCCCAAATTAAGTATCATATGTCCTGAGACATCAAGACACCCCAGATATCTAAAGAAGATAGAACCAGGCTGAACATCAATGAGAAGTGAGGCACGAAATGTGCTCATGGGTTATGACAGCATCTTGTCCATCTTCTCTCCCTATGCCATTTTGAGAATATCTGCCCACAAGGTGTCAAGTGAGACCTGGCATCCTGATATATTTTCCAGAATGACTGCAGACTCCTGAAAACAATAATTTGTTCCATATTGCTGAATGCTTAAGAGATGAAATTGCTCACCCTAAAATAAAAAAAAAAAAAAAGCTGTTTTGCGACTTTGTCATTTCTGCCTGATGTGTTCAGCGATTTTTACCCCTATCTTTTGGCTCTTAGACTCTAGCCAAGCTAATGCTGTAATTCCGTGGCATTTCTCTCGTGTAGCTGCTGACAGGGTGAACTTTTCCTTAGGCCTGTGGTGTCAGGTGGGCTGTAACTGCTTTCAAGTTTTTATTCATTAAAACAAGCAAAGTGGGACCACTTCCGCATCTCCTGTGGCTTCCGTTGATTCTCTGAGGTGATCCAATCCGATCTCATCAAAATTAATGGCTTATGGTCACTCACACTATTACTGTTAATGGGGGAGAGTAGGCATTATCCACCTCAGAAATGGTGCTTACCAGGGACTTAGAGCTCAGCATGGTCTGGGAGCACAGTCGACCCAAGACTCCAACCGCACTGTATAGAAGGAAGCCGGAGGACCTGGCAAAGATCATTTACCAAGCCAGAATTACAGGCATGGGCTGCAAATTGCTATTGTTGCTTAAGCAGGCTACAGTCGGGGAGAACAAAGGCTTATGAATATGCTTGAATAAATGAGGCAAAAGCCAGTTTGTCCACTCTGATGATAAGGTAGATATGCTCTCTTCTAATCTGAATCCTGCCAAGGCTGGCCACCCAGGCATCCCAACCAGTAGCACTCTGTCCTCTCTCTGCCCTACCTTCCAGAAGGGCAGAGTGGCCAACCATTTAGACCTAACTTTGTTTGTATCTCCTTCATTTTCTCCTTGCTTGTAAGGCCCCAAAGCTTTGGTATGGAGGCTGTTATGATTTGGGGGTAGACTGAGGCAGATTAAGGAATATTGTGGAGTATTAAAGCAATGTGGTGGTGCTTTGGGGGTAAAGGAGTTAGAATGAAGCCAAATGAGTGTTTAAAAAGTTGTTTGAAGGACAATGATCCGGGCACGGAGAGAGCTAATAAACAACTCTTGATTGTGTTTTTGGCTTAGCAGATGGGGAGATGTTCAGTGTGTGTGTGTGTGTGTGTGTGTGTGTGTGTGTGTGTGTGTGTGTGTGTGTGTGTAAAATCCTAAAAGAAGAGTTACAAGAGGTGTGATCCTATAGCTGTAGATGCAGAGGGCTGTCTAAGCCTCCACATGTGGATGCTAGAGACTAGATCCCAGACCTCTGCAAGGGCAGCAAGTAGTCTTAACTGCTGAGGTGTCTTTCCAGGGCCTCTATGCATTTTCAGAGCCTTTAGAGGTGCCCAGTTGCTTTTCCTAGACTATCATAAATTGTACCTTTATGGGCAAAGAGCAAAAAGGACTGTTTCTAAACATCTTTAACTACAGGAGGAAATGTGTTTAGAATTATTCCATTGCTTTTTAGACAATAGAGACACTCATTTTTATTCCATTAACTGCGTTGGTTTGATCGATAGGTTGGGCATTTTGAACAGCCTGCTGGTAAACCTTAAATATTGACTTCAGTACATTTTTGTCCCATGCTCATTTTGTAGGTTAAGCATCTTTCCCCTTGCTTTTTATTAGTTCTTTGAGAACTCCACACAATGTGTTTTGGTCATATTCACTATTACCCAACCCTCCATACCTTACCCCATTTTCCTACCCATACAACTTTATGTTCTTCTTTAAAAAAACAAAAACAAATGAACATTGAGTTCTATTTGTGCTGGCCGTAGAATCTCCTTGTGTAACTAAATCTGAAAATTAATACATTTTAAAGTTGTTACCAAGATATTCTGGTAGGGTTTGATAAAATATGAATTATTCGCATGAAATAATTATGGCTGTGAACTTTCCTTTCTTGGCATTTCATCTATGGTAGGCAGGGTTTCAAGTCTGAATGTTCCGAGATATCACTCCTGGGATCAGGCAGCTGATCACTTTACAGTTGAGTTCATCAAAAGACAACTGTCCACGAGCTGGACGCGATCACAGAGCTCTTCTCTTCTTTCTCATAAGGCATGCCACTGTGCATGAGTCTTGTCTTCCATTGATAAAAACATGGAGGGCATTTATTCCATACTGCATAGTTGAGGGAATGACACAACTAATGAAGGTGAAAGTGTAGCCAGGAAAATCCCAAAGTGACAGTAATGGAGTCAGCGTGTAGGTCAAACAGGTGGAATATAAGAAGGACTGCCCATCTGTGGGGACATAGACCCACACTGACTTTCCAGGTATCCTAGAGACACTGACAGAGCAATTTAGAAACGCCCAGTTTCCTGGCATGGAAAGGAGGATGGTAGGGTCCTGGAGGAAGTGATACTGAGGAGAGATAATTTCACAGGAAAGAAAGAGATACTCTACTACACGGGAAGTGCAGGTGTGAGGTGAAGGAGGTGATGTTCATGCCATATGGGCAGCACTAATTGAACTTGGGGTTTTAATCACAAAGACAGGGTTTTTTGGAGACAGCTGAGCCATTGCTTACAGGGTAGCTAGGCTAGAGGGAGAACGTTTTCTGAAAAACCTGCAGCCACTGTATTCTGGATTGCAGCACTTCTCTGGGAGGAATGTTCTGGGCTGGCCTTA
This sequence comes from Rattus rattus, assembly GCF_011064425.1. Lineage (NCBI taxonomy): Eukaryota > Metazoa > Chordata > Mammalia > Rodentia > Muridae > Rattus > Rattus rattus. The sequence continues at coordinate 64,346,589 of NC_046159.1, forward strand.
CAGTCTTTTATGGGTTTTATTTTCTGTTTTCTATTTGCATAGGCTCTGTAGGAGGGTTTGTGAGCTTCGAGGGAGTTGCTCCTCATTAGTCCCGAGACTTGTTCTTAGCTCAGGGTTCGAGTGTTCAAATTAAGGATGCTCATGGGAGTGCCCTGCTAGACTCATTCCTAATGAGAGAAGATGCTGAAGTATGGATACTGGCTTGGGATGGACAGTTGTGAAGTAATTCTGCTGTGCGCTGAACTCTTCTTTTATGATGATGTTAATTTAGTGCTGTTTCCAATTCAACTAGGGATGTATTTCTTTGTGTTTCAGTAAGCTTTGTAGAAGGAATCAGGATAAAGCAGTTGAAAGCAAGCTACCCCTTTTCCCCAAATTCTTTTCCCTCTAAATTCTTTGCTATCCTGAAGTATTTAATCTTCAACACACATAGGTAGTAAGGATGGGGTATTTATTATATTTTGATTAAACATTTTCATGTCTGATTTTTACTTTTGGAGAGAAGGAATTGTAAGTATAAAGCTCAACATTTGGGGGCTGGTGATCTGACTCAGTCAGAAAGCCGCCTGCTCTGGAAATACGAGGATTTGGGTTTTATCCATGAAAAGATGGGTGTGATGGTTCACTTGTCATCCCATTTCTAGAGAGGTGGGTGCAGGAGAACATTATGGCTCTCTAGTCAGTCTAGTGTGATCCTGTGAACTATGGGCCAGTGAGAGACCCTGTTCCAAAACAGTAGCTGGTGGCTCCTGAGGAATGAGAGTCAGGCTTCCATGTGCTCAAATGAATACACAAACTCACAATTACACATACCTACATGCACACACACACACACACACACACACACACACACACACACACGCACACACCTACACATAGAAAGTTGAACTTCGTATTGTGTTTAGTGGACAGGATTATCTGTGCAGTTTCTCAGTCATGATTTTTTTTCTTGTTGGAGAAAGACTCTTGGACTATCCTTTTTCCTTTTTAAAAAATTGGATATGTTATGTATTTACATTTCACATGTTATCCCCTTTCCTAGTTCCCCCTCTCCTATCCCTTCTTCCCCTGCTTCTATGAGAATGCTCCCCTTCCCACATACCACTCCCACCTCACCACCCTGGAATTCCCCTACACTTCACAGGACCAAGGGCTTCTCCTCCTATTGATGCCAGACAATGCCATCCTCTGCTACATATGCAGCTGGAGCCATGGGTGACTCCATGCGTACTCTTTGGTTGGTGGTTTAGTCCCTGGGAGCTCTGGGGGGAATTGTTATTTAGACTTTATCACATGTTGGGGAGAGTAACAGAACCACAAAGGATAATAGGACAGGGACAAATGGCAGTTCATCTTGGTTTATCATTTCTTCCTACATGTGATCATAGCCAACAGGAATACCATGCCCAGAATATTGAACAATAAAAAAACAGATCATCAGAACTGTAACTGCCACTGAAAATTAATATCGTTAGTTTTGAGGGAAAAATTACCCTTCCATCAGGATCACAGAATTCTTGCTATACTTTTACTTGATGCCGGGTCTCAACTGCATAGCTCTGGCTGGCCTGGGACTTATTATACAGATCAGGGTAGCCTTGAAATTACCTGTCTCTACCTCCTGAGTGTTGGGATTAAAGGCATGTGGCACTATGCTCAGTACTCCTTGCATTATTAAGGCTGGTTAAACTACTATACAGTCCTGAAAAAGAGTGAGACTGCGCGAGTTGCTTGGCCTCTGACCCAGGACAGTAGTCTCCATAATCGAGGTCCTGCCAGAAGATACACAGTTGTCCATTAAATGTTGGCCAATCATTCAGCAAATGTTGGCCTTTTGGCCAAGATCAAAGCAAAGACCCACAGAGTTTTATTCCCATCTCTTTCGACTTACTTCGTTCCAGAGACAGGGAGACATGTTTTTCACATTTATCTTCATCTGCTATTGATCTGTTTATTTTAATAACTTTTATTCCAAAAAATGATTTAGATAGGTTGTTTTCATGGCAATATGAGAACTACTAGAATTTTGGAAAGATTTATTCAAACAAATGTTTGAAGACTATATGTGGCTGTGGAGCCTTAGGAGTTAGCCCATTCCCTCTACCTGGATGAGGGGTGCTCTTGTTTCTGTTGAGCAGTGTACATGAGGCTGGTGGGCTCAAGCTTTGCTCCTGCTGTGACCTCCCAATGTGCTGAGTACAGATGTATGCTCTATGTTCATTAAAAAAAAATGTGAGTTCTAGATATCAACCTCAGGTCGTCAGGCTTGTGTAGCTAGCACTTCCCCTCTGCAGCCATCTCTCCGATTCTCTGTGTTGATACCATTTCTTCCTCAAAGTAGTTATCATGAGGATACAAGAGAAAGCAACCTGTGAAGGGTCTCCAGAGGATGCTGTTGGATGGCAGGTGAGGTTCAGGTAATGCCCGTGATGGCTGCTGTAATTACATCCACTGTGCTAACAGAATGTGTCTGCTCTGTTTCTTTCTTCCCAAAGCAATGCCACTCAATACACATTTATCCACATTTCGGTTCCATGGAGACAGAATTTATCATATAAGCTGTCAAGCTTGTAGTATCCAGAGTTTGAAATAATTTTCAGTGTGTTTTCTTTTAAAATTATTATGTTTTATTGGAAAATCATCTTACAGTTAAACAAAGACTGTGTGTAGTTGAGGGAAAGACATTTAGCTATAATCCAGTCAGAAGCACATACCTTGCCTTACTGTGGCCATTTAATATTTTAGTTATAAAACTGGTATAAATGAGCAGCAGGCAAACACCCATAAAAACCTACAAGTTACAGGTGTTAACAAAGTACTTGATAGGGTAACTTATATGAAGAAATTTATCTTATAGTGGAAGAGGCCTGGGTCATGAGGTCAGAGGATAGGCTAATGTGTGATTAGGCTGTTCTTGGCCTCATAGATGGTAACTTCAGCTTCACTAAAAGACATGAGCAAAATGATCTCTCCTTTTGTTTAAGTTTGCTTTTTATTGCTGTGACAAACAGCACTATAAAAAGCAATTAGTGGAGGAAAAGTTTTACATGGTCTTATAGCTCATAGTCCATCACTGAAGGAAGCCAAAGCAGGAAGTCAAGGTAGGAACCAGGAGGTAAGAACGGAAGCAGAGACGGCAAACACTGTTTGCTGGCTTGTTTCGCATGACTCGCTCACTTCTCATTTTTATGCTACCCAGCCTTTGCCCAGGGGTGACAATACCTAGTGAGTTGGTCTCTCTGACATCAGTCACCAATTAAGAAAATGCCCCCACAGACTTGCCTATAGACCAGACTGACCAATGGAGGCAGTTCCTCAGTTGATGTTCTCTCTTGCCAGATGACCCAGTTTGTGTCAAACTGTGGGTGGAAAGCAAACCAAGCCTAACCAGCATACAATCCATGTTTAAAGCAAGTTTCAAATTATGTATGTATGTATGTATGTATGTATGTATGTATGTATGTATGTATTTCTATGTTTCATGCATATGTGCTCATACAAGAACATGTTGGCAGGCATGTTCATACCTCTACTCACATGTGTGGAGGTTTGAGGATAACTGTTTAGATTTGGTTCTTGCCTTCTTCCTTGTTGAGGGAGGGTCTTTCTTGTTTCTTCTGTACAGTGTACTCCAGGTGAGATCTATGGTAAACAAACCATGCTGGAGAGAAACCATTGTCCCCAGTCGGCCACTACATGCCTAGCTGACTCAATGCTGAGGGATCTACATAGTCATCTGATGTTGGTAGGTAGTGTCCAGCAGTGATCACTTGGTTAGCTTCAGAGAAGGGAGGTCTATGCTTTTGGCTATGCCCTTCTTGTTATAGTATCCAGTTGACATATCAAAGCCTGTGATGTATGAGAAAAGAGTTTGGTTTCCTGTCCATAGCCCCCATTCCCTCCCTTCCCCCTCCCCCATGTAAGTAATGAAATATATCTAATAAAAATTTAAAAAAAGAAAGGAAAGTAGGACAGAAAAAAAATGTTACCTCCATTAAGAAATAAACAGTAATGAATATAAAGTAAAAAAAAAAGGAACACTCCTAAGGGTTGATAGTGTTGATAGTATGGCAGAAACGAAACATGGCAAACATGACCGAGATAGCATTGTCCTTGAAATCAAGACTTCAATAGCATAGATGTTCAAATTCCTCTGCCCTCTATAGGTTTAAAATATTGTGATGTAAGCCTGAAAGGTCTCAGTAACTAACTCAGAATACCCCTTTTAGTCATTCAACTAAATCTTGATCAAATGGCAAAACACTGTAAACCAACAATATCAACCAGCAGAACCCCAGAGTTCCCAGGGACTAAACCACCAACCAGAGTACACATGGGGGGACTCATGGCTCCAGCCACATATGTAGCAGAGGACTACCTTATCTAGTGTCAATGGGAGTGGAGTTCTTTGGTCCCTTGGAAGCTCAGTGACCCAGTGAAGTGGAATGCAAGGGGGGTGAGGTAGGAAGGGGTAGGTGGGTGGGGGAACAACCTCATAGAAGCAGAGGGGGAAGGGGAGAGGGGATAGGGGATTTGCAGAGGGGAAACTGGGAAGGGGATAACATTTGAAATGTAAATAAATAAAATAACCAATAAAAAAAGAGTCTGGATGATATTACAGCATGTTTGATCATATCCATTGTAAAGTGTTGTCATCTGGGCATGCATGGTGGTGTCCTCTTGAACTGCCATGGGCTGTGATTACCCAGTCTTTATTTTAATCTCAAAAAATGGAGTGGGAGAGGGTTAAGGGGAGAGGAGGAAGGGAAGAGAGTCTTACGAAGTTCATCCCTCCATGACATTTTCTTTAGTGGTGTAGCTGTTCTTAATTGTCTATGTTCCTGTAAACAACCACAGTTAGTCACATTTATTTTCAAGCTACTTGGCCAGACATGTTTCTTCTTTGTGCCATCAGTGCCCTCTCTGGGGTGAGAGTACCCCTTGTTCAGGAAAAGTTCACTTAATGGTGTCTTTTTGCTTAACAAGAGCCTGCTCTGGGGTGCGGCCCCTTTAGTGAGAATGAGCAGGAGGATCACATCCAATTTTGCTCTGTGCCCATTCTGATCCGTACTTCTCCTCCTATCACTGATTATCACTAGCTAGACTAGTTCATGTCTTCAAAATCTCTGACCGCCTCTCCAGGCATTAGGGGATCACTGGTCCTGGAATCGGTCAAACTCTGCACAGAAGGCCTTTCTCTCTGCCTATGTGATGGACATTCTTGTATACTAAGTTCTCCCTACTTAGCATTTCACACCCCCACTGTCTTTCAAAAACCACTATGTAGTAGCACCCGACTTCCTGTATGTGCCAGCATGTCACATAGCTCCATCTGTGAACCAGACCCAAGATATTTCTTGCTGAGCCAACTGGTAGCATGGAATACCCCAGAAGGCAGTGTTTGTGGGCTGAGAGAAGCAACGGCGCAGAAGGTGCTTTGAAAAGCTTAATTGTGTCTTAAGAATTGCTCCTTTTCAGCACTACTCCCAGTTGGGGCTGGGCTATGCTGCGCATGCCCAACTTGGTAATTTCTGCGCCTAAGACAGCACTGGATCCACTATGTAAAGCCATATGACTGTGTGAGCCTTTGTTCAGACATTCTGTCTGCAGCAGGCTTTCCAGCAAGTCAGGTGTTCAGGAGAAAGAGAAAGGACAAGAGAGAACAAGGCCTTACTCTAAAATACTAGGGAATTTTGGATTTCATTCTCTAATCTCGACTTTCCAGACTTTCTCAAGCCATTCCTAATGTGCCACAAAAATCTTTAAACGTCATGTTGGGTTTCCTAGGTTATGAGGTTCTGTTGCATACAGGAGATCTGCCTCCCAAAGATAGGCACATCTTGATCCTCAAACTCAGTGACTATATTACCTTCCATGGTAAACAGGAATGGAGGTAGCAGAGGCAAGACAGGGCGACCCTTAAAGACATAATAATCCTGAATTATCCAAGCATTCCCAGTGGATTCTCATGGGTTTAGAGTATGATTTCATAGGGATTTAAGTGTGGAAGAGGAAGGCAGAAGAGTTCTTGTTGGAATGCTCTGAGATGAGACTCAGCCAGCAACTGCAGACCATTGTGATCTGAGAAATGTCCAAATGATCAAGGTCCAGGAGTCTAGACTAGGACGGAAGTCAGCAAACATCATCCACAAGTGTATCAGGAAGGTGTGTTACTATCCCTGCTGTGTTACCGAAGGCTAATATCCCGTGTAGATAGCAATGTAGTCAATGCGCCCATTTGGCCAGAAGGCACTCAAGAGTGCCAGACTGTAGACAGAGCTTTGGTCTTGGCCTGTTCCCAGGTGGACCTGTTGGGTCTTCAGACTACCTTATGTTTGTTGACTTCTTCAGTTCTTGGTCCTGCTGTCTTAACAGTCATGTTAACCAAATGACAAAATCTACTGTTTCTGATCAGCAGAACCATGGGCATTATAATAAAGACCAGTGGGACACTGTCCAGGAAATAGTCTACAAATGTATTGTTGAACATCTAAAAGTAAAGTAGTGACTTAATTATATTCACGATAATACTGAGTTTATTAAATAGAGGAGTAAATAAGGAGGCAATCACTCTGTGTGCACAGGTGCATTCCATGGTGTACATGTGGAAGTCAGGAGACAATTTGTAGGAGTTGGCTTTTTCCTTCTACATGTGGGTCATTAGGTTTATCAGCACACACCTTTATCTGTCGAGCCATACTGTGGCCTGACTTTCAGCTGTGTCAGGTTTGAGTGGATTCCCAGTGTCTCATTGGTCTTTATTACAATGGTAGAGAGAAATGGTAGATTTTATCATTTGTTTAACACGATGGTTGAGACAACACGATCAAGAAGTCAACATAAGGTAGTCTAAAGACCCAACAGGCCCACCTAGTGACAGACCAAGGCCAAAGCTCCATTTATAGTCTGACAAGTCCTCTGCTAGAGCAGGCAGGGCTCTTAACCACTGGATCACCCATCTCTCCAGTCCTGATAGGTCAGTCTTTCACTCTAATCCAGAGGATTTTTGCATGACATTAAGATGGAACAAATTAATGTGTTAACTTCTCAGAGTTTCTACTTCAGATACAGCTTTAAAACATATAGAGATCAAATAATAGTTATGCAGAGTGCCCAGCTATTAGTATTTAGCTTATAGGAACATCTTGGCTAATCAATCATCCTCTAAGTTTGTCCTGTGATAGAGAATTCTCATTGACACTAAGTCCTTTCTATTCAACTGAATGATCCTATGTGTGTGTGTGTGTGTGTGTGTGTGTGTGTGTGTGTGTATGTGTGTTTGTACATGTGTAGACCTGTATGTGAATGCCAGAGGACAACCCTCATGTACCATCCACCTTTTCTCTTTTGAGTGTTAATAGATTAAAACTAACAAAGGAATCCTTCTGCAAATTGTCTTTAGTTTCATAATTCTGTTCAACCAGCTGTGAGTCTCAGTTCTGATGCTCTTTTCTCCATTATGTGGTCCCTACTTTCTCGCCACCCCTCTTTCATGATATTGCTTGAGCCTTGGGGTGGAGGTGACATAAAAGTCCCATTTAGGGCTGATCTCTTAGTAAACATTTTTCAACATGTTGACCAGTTCTAAGTCTCTGCATTAACTGCTGACCACTGCAGAGCAAAGCTTCTCTGGTGAAGCATGAGTCACACTGATCTTTGTTTGGAGCATATATATTTAGAACAGCAATGTCCTCTGGATAGGTTATTCCCCTAATTATTCACTGTTATCCCCTGTCACCAGCTTTGGTTTGAAGTCTTTCCTATCAGATATTACAAATCAACAGCTGATTGTTTCCTATTTCCTCTTGCTTGGGAAAGTATCAGCTTTTTTGCATTCTTTTAGATGAATGCATTTTTTGCCTTTCATGGTGAGGTGTTGTGTTTCTTGGAGGCAACAAATAGAGGCTTCCTGCTTTTTGCCCATATATGCTAGGATGTGCTTTTGGGAGGCATTGAGTCCATTAACATTGAGAGCTGTGCTTGGATTCCTGACATTTGTTGCTTTTGCAATGTTTGGTGCTCTGGCTTCTTCCATTTTCCTCTCTTGCTGAGTTCTAGTCTAGTGTGGTTTCTTCTTTCCTGTGGCCTGGTAGGTAGACTTTTTTTTTTTTTTAGATTTTTTTTTTTTAATTAACTTGAGTTTTTCTTTTTTTCATTTTTAATTTTTTTCCCTTTCCCGGTTTCGGGCAAACATCCCCCCCCTCCCCTTCCTTATGGTGTTCCTCCCGACCCTCCCCCATTGCCGCCCTCCCGAACAGTCTAGTTCACTGGGGTTCAGTATTAGCAGGACCCAGGGCTTCCCCCTTCCACTGGTGCTCTTACTAGGATATTCATTGCTACCTATGAGGTCAGAGTCCAGGGTCAGTCCATGTATAGTCTTTAGGTAGTGGCTTAGTCCCTGGAAGCTCTGGTGGCTTGGCATTGTTGTACATATAGGGTCTCGAGCCCCTTCAAGCTCTTCCAGTTCTTTCTCTGATTCCTTCAACGGGGGTCCCATTCTCAGTTCAGTGGTTTGCTGCTGGCATTCGCCTCTTTATTTGCTGTATTCTGGCTGTGTCTCTCAGGAGAGATCTACACTTCTGCACTTCTTTGCTTCATCCATCTTGTCTAATTGGGTGGCTGTATATATATGGGCCACATGTGGGGCAGGCTCTGAATGAACGTTCCTTCAGTCTCTGTTTTAATCTTTGCCTCTCTCTTCCCTGCCAAGGGTATTCTTGTTCCCCTTTTAAAGAAGGAGTGAAGCATTCACATTTTAATCATCCGTCTTGAGTTTCATTTGTTCTAGGCATCTAGGGTAATTCAGGCATTTGGGCTAATAGCCACTTATCAATGAGTGCATACCATGTATGTCTTTCTGTGATTGGGTTAGCTCACTCAGGATGATATTTTCCAGTTCCAACCATTTGCCTACAAATTTCATAAACTCGTTTTTTTGATAGCTGAGTAATATTCCATTGTGTAGATATACCACATTTTCTGTATCCATTCCTCTGTTGAAGGGCATCTGGGTTCTTTCCAGCTTCTGGCTATTATAAATAAGGCTGCGATGAACATAGTGGAGCACGTGTCTTTTTTATATGTTGGGGCATCTTTTGGGTATATGCCCAAGAGAGGGATAGCTGGATCCTCAGGCAGTTTAATGTCCAATTTTCTGAGGAACCTCCAGACTGATTTCCAGAATGGTTGTATCAGTCTGCAATCCCACCAACAATGGAGGAGTGTTCCTCTTTCTCCACATCCTCGCCAGCATTTGCTGTCACCTGAGTTTTTGATCTTAGCCATTCTCACTGGTGTGAGGTGAAATCTCAGGGTTGTTTTGATTTGCATTTCCCTGATGACTAAAGATGTTGAACATTTCTTTAGGTGTTTCTCAGCCATTCGGCATTCCTCAGCTGTGAATTCTTTGTTTAGCTCTGAACCCCATTTTTTAATAGGGTTATTTTTGTCCCTGCGGTCTAACTTTTGAGTTCTTTGTATATTTTGGATATAAGGCCTCTATCTGTTGTAGGATTGGTAAAGATCTTTTCCCAATCTGTTGGTTGCCGTTTGTCCTAACCACAGTGTCCTTTGCCTTACAGAAGCTTTGCAGTTTTATGAGATCCCATTTGTCGATTCTTGATCTTAGAGCATAAGCCATTGGTGTTTTGTTCAGGAAATTTTTTCCAGTGCCCATGTGTTCCAGATGCTTCCCTAGTTTTTCTTCTATTAGTTTGAGTGTGTCTGGTTTGATGTGGAGGTCCTTGATCCACTTGGACTTAAGCTTTGTACAGGGTGATAAGCATGGATCGATCTGCATTCTTCTACATGTTGACCTCCAGTTGAACCAGCACCATTTGCTGAAAATGCTATCTTTTTCCATTGGATGGATTTGGCTCCTTTGTCAAAAATCAAGTGACCATAGGTGTGGATTCATTTCTGGTCTTCAATTCTGTTCCATTGGTCTATCTGTCTGTCTCTGTACCAATACCATGCAGTTTTTATCACTATTGCTCTGTAATACTGCTTGAGTTCAGGGATAGTGATTCCCCCTGAAGTCCTTTTTTATTGTTGAGGATAGTTTTAGCTATCCTGGGTTTTTGTTATTCCAGATGAATTTGCAAATTGTTCTGTCTAACTCTTTGAAGAATTGGATTGGTATTTTGATGGGGGATTGCATTGAATCTGTAGATCGCTTTTTGGTAAAATGGCCATTTTACTATATTAATCCTGCCAATCCATGAGCATGGGAGATCTTTCCACCTTCTGAGGTCTTCTTCAATTTCTTTCTTCAGTGTCTTGAAGTTCTTATTGTACAGATCTTTTACTTGCTTGGTTAAAGTCACACCGAGGTATTTTATATTAATTGGGTCTATTATGAAGGGTGTCGTTTCCTAATTTCTTTTCGGCTTGTTTCTCTTTTTGTAGAGGAAGGCTACTGATTTATTTGAGTTAATTTTATACCCAGCCACTTTGCTGAAGTTGTTTATCAGCTTTAGTAGTTCTCTGGTGGAACTTTTGGGATCACTTAAATATACTATCATATCATCTGCAAATAGTGATATTTTGACTTCTACTTTTCCAATCTGTATCCCTTTGATCTCCTTTTGTTGTCTGATTGCTCTGGCTAGAACTTCAAGAACTATATTGAATAAGTAGGAGAGAGTGGGCAGCCTTGTCTAGTCCCTGATTTTAGTGGGATTGCTTCAAGTTTTCTCCATTTAGTTTAATGTTAGCAACTGGTTTGCTGTATATGGCTTTTACTATGTTTAGGTATGGGCCTTGTATTCCTATTCTTTCCAGGACTTTTATCATGAAGGGGTGTTGAATTTTGTCAAATGCTTTCTCAGCATCTAATGAAATGATCATGTGGTTTTGTTCTTTCAGTTTGTTTATATAATGGATCACGTTGATGGTTTTCCGTATATTAAACCATCCCTGCATGCCTGGGATGAAGCCTACTTGATCATGGTGGATGATTGTTTTGATGTGCTCTTGGATTCCGTTTGCCAGAATTTTGTTGAGTATTTTTGCGTCGATGTTCATAAGGGAAATTGGTCTGAAGTTCTCTTTCTTTGTTGGGTCTTTGTGTGGTTTAGGTATAAGAGTAATTGTGGCTTCATAGAAGGAATTGGGTAGTGCTCCATCTGTTTCAATTTTGTGGAATAGTTTGGATAATATTGGTATGAGGTCTTCTATGAAGGTCTGATAGAATTCTGCACTAAACCCGTCTGGACCTGGGGCTCTTTTTGGTTGGGAGACCTTTAATGACTGCTTCTATTTCCTTAGGAGTTATGGGGTTGTTTAACTGGTTTATCTCTTCCTGATTTAACTTCGGTACCTGGTATCTGTCTAGGAAATTGTCCATTTCCTGTAGATTTTCAAGTTTTGTTGAATATAGGCTTTTATAGTAAGATCTGATGATTTTTTGAATTTCCTCTGAATCTGTAGTTATGTCTCCCTTTTCATTTCTGATTTTGTTAATTTGGACACACTCTCTGTGTCTTCTCGTTAGTCTGGCTAGGGTTTATCTATCTTGTTGATTTTCTCAAAGAACCAACTTTTGGTTCTGTTGATTCTTTCTATGGTCCTTTTTGTTTCTACTTGGTTGATTTCAGCTCTGAGTTTGATTATTTCCTGCCTTCTACTCCTCCTGGGTGTATTTGCTTCTTTTGTTCTAGAGCTTTTAGGTGTGCTGTCAAGCTGCTGACATATGCTCTTTCCTGTTTCTTTCTGCAGGCACTCAAGCGCTATGAGTTTTCCTCTTAGCACAGCTTTCATTGTGTCCCATAAGTTTGGGTATGTTGTACCTTCATTTTCATTAAATTCTAAAAGTTTTTAATTTCTTTCTTTATTTCTTCCTTGACCAGGTTATCATTGAGTAGAGCATTGTTCAGTTTCACGTATATATGTGGGCATTCTTCCCTTATTGTTATTGAAGACCAGCTTTAGACCGTGGTGGTCCGATAGCACGCATGGGATTATTTCTATCTTTCTGTATCTGTTGAGGCCTGTTTTTTGACCAATTATATGGTCAATTTTGGAGAAAGTACCATGAGGAGCTGAGAAGAAGGTATATCCTTTTGCTTTAGGGTAGAACGTTCTCTAAATATCCGTTAAGTCCATTTGGCTCATGACTTCTCTTAGTCTGTCTACGTCTCTGTTTAATTTCTGTTTCCATGATCTGTCCATTGATGAGAGTGGGGTGTTGAAGTCTCCTACTATTATTGTGTGAGGTGCAATGTGTGTTTTGAGCTTTAGTAAGGTTTCTTTAACGTATGTAGGTGCCCTTGTATTTGGGGCATAGATATTTAGGATTGAGAGTTCATCTTGGTGGATTTTTCCTTTGATGAATATAAAGTGTCCTTCCTTATCTTTTTTTTTTGATGACTTTTAGTTGAAATTGATTTTATTTGATATTAGAATGGCTACTCAGCTTGCTTCTTCTGACCATTTGCTTGGAAAGTTGTTTCCCAGCCTTTCACTCTGAGGTAGTGTCTGTCTTTGTCTCTGAGGTGTGTTTCCTGTAGGCAGCAGAATGCAGGGTCCTCGTTATGTATCCAGTTTGTTAATCTATGTCTTTTTATTGGGGAGTTGAGGCCATTGATGTTGAGGAGATATTAAGGAATAGTGATTATTGCTTCCTGTTATATTCATATTTGGATGTGAGGTTGTGTTTGTGTGCTTTTCTTCTCTTTGTTTTGTTGCCAAGGCGATTAGTTTCTTGCTTCTTCTAGGGTATAGCTTGCCTCCTTATGTTGGGCTTTACCATTTATTATCCTTTGTAGTGCTGGATTTGTAGAAAGATATTGTGTAAATTTGGTTTTGTCATGGAATATCTTGGTTTCTCCATCTATGTTGATTGAGAGTTTTGCAGGATACAGTAACCTGGGCTGGCATTTGTGTTCTTTTAGGGTCTGTATGACATCAGTCCAGGATCTTCTGGCCTTCATGGTTTCTGGCGAGAAGTCTGGTGTGATTCTGATAGGTCTGCCTTTATATGTTACTTGACCTTTTTCCCTTACTGCTTTTAATATTCTTTCTTTATTTTGAGCGTTTAGTGTTTTGACTATTATGTGATGGGAGGTGTTTCTTTTCTGGTCCAATCTATTTGGAGTTCTGTAGGCTTCTTGTATGCCTATGGGTATCTCTTTTTTAGGTTAGGGAAGTTTTCTTCTATGATTTTGTTGAAGATATTTACTGGTCCTTTGAGCTGGGAGTCTTCACTCTCTTCTATACCTATTATCCTTAGGTTTGATCTTCTCATTGAGTCCTGGATTTCCTGTATGTTTTGGACCAGTAGCTTTTTCCGGCTTTACATTATCTTTGACAGTTGAGTCAATGATTTCTATGGAATCTTCTGCTCCTGAGATTCTCTCTTCCATCTCTTGTATTCTGTTGGTGAAGCTTGTATCTACAGCTCCTTGTCTCTTCTTTTGGTTTTCTATATCCAGGGTTATTTCCATGTGTTCTTTCTTGATTGCTTCTATTTCCATTTTTAATTCCTTCAACTGTTTTGTTTGTGTTTTCCTGGAATTCTTTCAGGGATTTTTTGATTCTCTCTGTAGGCTTCTACTTGTTCTCTAAGGGAGTTCTTCCGTCTTTCTTGAAGTCCTCCAGCATCATGATCAAATCTGATTTTGAAACTAGATCTTGCTTTTCTGGTGTGTTTGGATATTCCATGTTTGTTTTGGTGGGAGAATTGGGCTCCGATGATGCCATGTAGTCTTGGTTTCTGTTGCTTGTGTTCCTGTGCTTGCCTCTCGCCATCAGATTATCTCTAGTGTTACTTTGTTCTGCTAATTCTGACAGTGGCTAGACTGTCCTATAAGCTTGTGTGTCAGGAGTGCTGTAGACCTGTTTCACTGTTTTCTTTCAGCCAGTTATGGGGACAGAGTGTTCTGCTTTCGTGTGTGTAGTTTTGTCCCTCTACAGGTCTTCAGCTGTTCCTGTGGGCCTGTGTCTTGAGTTCACCAGGCAGGTCACTTGCAGCAGAAAAGTTGGTCTTACCTGTGGTCCCGAGGCTCAAGTTCGGCCTCATGGGGTGCCCACAGGTTCTCTGAGGTGGCAGCGACCAGGAAGATCTGCCGCCTCTTCCGGGGAGCCTCCGTGCACCAGGGTTCAGATGGCCTCAGTGTTTTCCTCTGGAATCAGCAATGTGTGTAGAGAGCAGTCTCTTCTGGTTTCGCAGGCGTGTCTGCCTCTCTGAAGGTTTAGCTCTCCTTCCCACGGGATTTGGGTGCAGAGAACTGTTTATCCGGTCTGTTTCCTTCAGGTTCCGGCGGTGTCTCAGGCAGGGCTCCTGCCTCACCTGGGCCCTCTCCCACGGGAGCCCAGAGGCCTTATACAGTTTCCTGTTGGGCCAGGGATGTGGGCAGGGGTGGGCAGTGTTGGTGGTCTCTTCTGCTCTGCAGCCTCAGGAGTGCCCACCTGACCAGGCAGTAAGGTATCTCTCCCATGGGTTCTGGGAGCAGAGCGTAACTTTTCAAGTACACACTTACATTCCACTTGTCAGACCGGCATCTCTCTCTCTCCTCTTCAGCTTGGGCCTGTCTGCTGCAGAGTTCTGAGGGCTCACACATTTGAGCTTTCCCAGAGGAAGTCCAGGAGTCTCTGTTTCAGGTCTCCATCTTGCGCCCTTGGTGCAGATCCGGGAGGCGGGGGCGACCGGCGGGTCAGTGACCGAGTTGGGCTCTAGGTAGACTTTTCTTTTCAACCTGTAGTTAGGTCCTCCACAGAGCTGTCTTGGTGTCCATATACCCCTTCTGTTTTGCTTTTTATAGAAAGCTCTACATTTTCCTTCAATGATGACAGATAGCTTTGCTGGGTAGAGTATTTTGGGTTGGCACTGATCAGAACTTTAAATATATCATTCCAGTAGAGTAATTTGGTATTCTTTTGATGGGTTTGCCTTCGTATGTGACTTGGTGTTTCTCATTTGCTGCTGCTAATATATTTTCTACATCACCTTTTATATTTAATATTTTAATTGCAATCTGAGGATGCAGGTTCTTTTTTTCTGAACTTGGCTGTTCCATGTCTTAAATCCGTGTCTGAATTGGCATTTTTTTACCTAACTGGTAAATCTTTTGGTATGGTACTTTTGAAAATGTATTCAATGCGTTTAGAACAAGATTCTATTTCTTTTATGCCTATAATTAATAAACTTGGTCTTTTCAGGATGTTGTATTATGTTAACATCCCCATGGGCACCTTCCAGTTATTGTAGCTTTGACTTTGTTGTGTTGTCCAGTTTCCCTACCTTGTCTTCACTCAGTTCTTCTGTCCTCTACTGATCCTCTCCATTGTTGACATTTTCCTTGGAGCCTTGCATTTGCCTTACTGGTTTTTATTTCCAGCATTTCAGATCATTTTCTCTGCAGTCTTTCTGTCTCTGTTGAATTCCTACTTTACCATCCATTGCCTTCCTCAATTCATTCAGGTGTTTGTGTGTTTGAACATATAATCGTCACTTTTAGCTCTGTGTCTGGGGTTTCATCCAATTCTGTCTCACTAGATGCCATTGCTACAAGATTAATACTGTTTGAAGGAGTTATGCTGTTGTTGTGTTTTTGCTACATATGCTACTGCATTGGGATTTACACATCTGTATAAATTCTTTCCTTGGTTCACTTCTATGAGCTATATTCCTTTAATTGGCCTATTCGTAATATTTGGATGGGACTTGGGTGTGGCAGTACTGTGTGGTTCAGAAAGTAATTAGTCAGAGCAGGAACTCAGTGTTTAGTATCCAATCTCTTCTTTTTGAGATGGAATCATTTGCTGGCCCAGAACTAGTCAAGTAGTTTAGACTGGCTGGGTGGTGAGCCCTGGGAAATTTTCTATCTCTGCCTCCCCAGCCTTGGGATCACAAGTATGTGCCATCATGCTGAGCTTTTGAAAACATGGGTTCTGGGGGTGGAACTCAGGCCTTCATGTTTGTGTGGCAAGCACTTTATTGCCTGAGCTGTTTCCATATATTTGGACTGGACTTGAGGACTGAGTAGGGCTTTTCAGATATAGTCTCCATGTAGGGAACATCTTATAGACTCAATTTCCAGCAGTGTCTGGAGGCCGAGGCACAAAGGATTCTAAGAGCAATGCACTAGTGAGTTCAATATAAGTGTCTGTCTCAAGACAAAAAGTAAAATATATCTGGATGTATATCCCACTGATAGAGTTGTCTACAATGTGAAAACCTCTAGATTCAATTCATCCCACCACAAAACAAGGAAACAATGGATGACAATACAAATTTCCAAACCTTGTTTTCCTTTATTTAATTGCCTTTCTGTCTTATAAACAGCCTTTGGAAACAAGGATGAAATGCCTTGATGGTTTACCCAAAGATCACATGTGACATTCATTGTGTAGTGTCTCAAAGGCAAAAAAGAAGTTTGAGTTTTCCTTGGTGGGACCCTAGCCATTCCCCTGTTAGTGAGAATAGGGGACAATTCTCACACATGGTAAAGTTGTGGAGTCCTAAAGTTCTTAGGGACGTTAGTAAATTATTCTGTCATCTAATTATGACTTGAGAGAGGAAGAAACTGTAAGTGTTTCCACCCACACATGCATTTGGCCTTGGCTTAATATATCCATGCATGTGTGTAGTTAGAGGACACACTAGGAGCTCACTGCATGTATTTATCTCAAGAGCATGCTCATGCATATGCAAATGTGGAGGCTATCTTTCTGTAGAATTAAAAAAAATAATGATAAACTCTCTATGATTTTGGAAGATAGAAGCATCAAGGGATTCTTGGAAACAGAGCCAGAACATCTTTAAAAGTACTGCAAACCATTTTAGTTCCCAACTACTTTATTCTATGAGTAAAGGGAAAAATGTCCAGAACTTAAGACATAAATGGTTCTTCATTAAAGAGAAAGAACAGCTAATTATATCATCTTCTGGAGATTTTCATTTTAAACTCGTTTTAAAGTGAGGATACACAGAAATGATCAGTTGCTTGTTTCATTTGGTCAGAAGTAGAAAAAGTTTTCTTTGAGGATTTCAGGACAAAAGACATGTACGATTGCCTGCTTTGTTCTGTAACAGGCACCAGACAAGAGATTTCTAAGAAAGAGAAAGTTCATCCAACTGATTTTACATGTGGAGAAAAATTAATATGAAATCGGAAAAGCCTAGTTTCAGTTACTGGCGAGAGGAACACCATTCTGAAGGTTGTGAACTTATGTTAGATGGCAATCTGTAATAGTTATGTGTCTGTGTGTGCATATGTGGGTATGGAGGCATCTTCATGCATGTGGAGGCCAGAGAACAACTTCATTGTCATTCCTCATGTACTGTCCATCTCTGTTTTGAGATCTGGTTTCTCTCTGGCATGGAAGTCACCAAGTACGCTAGGCTGACTGACCAGCAAGTCTCAAGAATTTACCTGTACCCATGTTGGGTATGTCTATGTTTGGGCATTGTGGGTGCACATGCATGTTTGTGGACAGTCTTGGTGTTTGTTCCTCATGTACCATCTATGTTCTTCTTTCTCAGATAGGGGGTCTCTACTGGCCTAGAACTTACCAAATAGGTTAGACTGGTGGCTGGCCAAGGAGCTCCAGGGAGACAGCAGTCTCTGTATTTGCAGCATTGGGAATATATGCAAATGTATGTATGTACATATGTATACACACACATATGTCTGAATGTATGTTAAGGCCAGAGTAAAATCTTGGGTGATATTCCTTATATGCTGTGCATAGTTAAAAAGTTATTATTTTTATTTTATGTATCTGTGACCAAGCCCTCTTAGTCAGTCCACAGGGTCTCGAGGAAGGGACGGAGGATGAAAGAAAAAAAAAAGACAATTAGACAACAGGATAGCATGACTCCAGCAAGCACGGGGGCAATTTTATTTTTCTCACGCTGCTTTTGTACCATTCTAGGTACATGCAAAGAATAGGCTTAGTTCTAGGTCAAGGAACAAATAAGGCATAAATAAAAGTTTCATGATCACTGTATTCAGGGACTTAGCAAGACGATCAAGATACAAGGAACACATTCCTCAGCTGTATTTATCTTGAGCCTAATTCCTTGTCCTAGCCCAACATCAAATATTTTTGCTGTTATCCTCTTGCAGCACTAAAGGCTCTCCACTTACATGTATGTGTGTGTGTGTGTGTGTGTGTGTGTGTGTGTGTGTGTGTGTGTGTGTGTGTGTGTGTCTGGTATCCTCAAAGACCCAGAGAGGGCATCAATCCCATGGAGCTAGAGTTACAGGCAGATGTGAGCTGCTATAGGAGTGTTTTAAGAACAGAAAGTGCTCTTAACCATTGAGTCATCTCTCTAGCCCTGTCCACACGATACTTTTGAGATAGGCTATCTTTCTCAATGGGAGTTTATGTGGAAGGGTTTAAAACTTCAGGTTAAGGGTTAAGGAGGCAGAAGTTCCCATGGTCTTCTCCTTAGACTGGATTCCTGTCATCAGCCCCTCCCCCTTGCTCCTGCCCACGTTCCTTGTATTTTTCTCGGGTTTAGTTATCAGGTCACAGTTTCCACCAGGAATAAATACTTATCTTCAAGTAGGTGTACCAAACACGTGGAATTAAGGCTTACGCCGGAGGGAAGGAATTAAATTGCCGTTTTCTTCCCCCCTTTCAATTTGTTCTACCTGTAAAGTGCTCTGATTTACTTAATCTCACTCTGTCAGTTTCAAAAGCATGGTTATAATTACAAGTTCTAAAGTATTAGCTGTCCAAATGACAAGATTGCTGTGAACGATGAAAGTGGAGAAGCCCGAGACATGTGGGGAAACATACAAGTCTAGTTTATTGTTGCGCCTCCCTTTGCTTTCTTCAGAGGTACTGGACAATTCTGTTCAGATCAAAGGAAATTAAAAACGCATAAAGCTGCTCAAAATGTCAGGCTGTCAAGAAATTTGAAAGGAAAAAAATAGTTTGTAAATTAAACAAAAGAAGGATTGAATTAAACCTAAAACACTAATTAAGAAGAACAGGTGGAAATGAGATCTTCAGGAGCTGCGGGAAGATAGAAGCCTTCCGAGAGACACAGTGCTAGCTGATGTTTCTCAGGAAACACATCTGCCCTGCTTGGCGTGGGGTGGCGGGCGATGGGGTATTGGGTGTGAGGATCGCTGCTGATGTAAATTTCCAGCACCCAGTGTGTGAGCTGACGCCATCTGTGGGTGGGGTAGAGGAGTGGGGTCTCCTGGATGGTGACTTTTTCATTTTTCAGTTGAATTTCTACTAGTAGGTCTAGAGAGCCTCCAACCCAAGTTAAAAAAAAAAAAAGAGCCACAAATGGTGTTTGGTTCAAGGTGGAGACCTGGAAAACTCACTTTAGAGTCAGAAGCTTAAAAATGAAAACTCTATTTTCTGAGTGCTCAGGGAGATGGCCTGTTCAGTATCTGAACCGTATCCTTAAAGGGAGATTGTACAATATTTTTATAGGATGGGAACAAAAAGGGGGGCATGGGAGGAGCTGTAATGTTATCCAATTGTATTTTGACATTATGGTTAAACCAGAGAGTATCTGTTGGAGACTGGGCCATATCCAGGGCACTTGGCTTCAAGGTCCTGCATTTATTCTTCTAGGTATTTAGTCCAGAGCTCAGAGTGATAAGAGGACAAAGGAGTGAGCAGTTCCTAGGCCTGGGAACACAAACTTCTTTAATCCTGCCAGCAAGATGGTTAAGTTGTCCTTGAGAGGGCTGGGCGCAGACAACCATTTACCACAGAAGCTGTTCAGCAATAGGGAAGTTCTCAGATCCCCCAGGGTCTGGGCCCTTGAATTTAGTTTCCCCCTATGATTAAATGGGGTCTGAAAATGGAATAGTATACTTAGAATAAGTTTCTTTTGCTTGTTCCCAACAGTGTGGGCCTGTAATCCCTGTGCAGGTGAGGGGATAGGAGATTCTCTGGGTTTTCCTGGCTAACTAGCCGAATTAGCCTGCTTGAACTTCACGCCAATAAAGATCTTATTTCAATGACAAGGTAGATAATGTCTACTGAACCATATTCGAGATTGACTTCTGGTCTCCACATGCACACACATTTACAGGCACCGCTCACAAACAAACACACACACACACACACACACGCACACTTCAATTGTACAGCACAAAAGGGCTGTGTTGGAGGTGAGAGAGTAAGGCTGTTTGTCATATATGATGTAGGTCAAGCTCAGGAGAGTTTTGTTTTATTCATTTCAAGGAATGGGAATTCTATGCACCAGTTTCTAGTAGAAGATAGAAGATTCAGCGGGGACTTGAAACACTAAATGAAAACACAGGCCTATTCCATTTTGTTGCCGCTTAGGGTGAAATAGAAAACAGTTAGTTTGCATATCTAGAAGTTGCTATGAGAATTGAATAGTAACACATGTAGAGATAGTCGCTTCATGCTTGGCAAATAGCAAATGCTTGCTTTCATTGTTCAAATACTTGAGGTGTTAAATAGAGTTGTCTTGATCAGTCGTGACATAGACTTCTGTTTCAGAGGAAAAAACTCAACAAAGCTTCTGAATGGGAGTTGGAAGGTGGCTCAATTGCTAAGTGCTTATTTTCCAGCCATGATGGCCTGAGTTCTATCCTTAGAACCCACCTAAAAAAGTCAGGTACAACGGCTCACAGCTTTTCAGGGGACTGGTACCAACTGACAACGCCCCAAGACCAACTTCTTAGCACAAAGGAGGTATCTTTGTTTAAGAGGGACAGAGGGCAGGGAATAAGAGACAAAGATAGGAGATAGAGGACAAGGAAAAGGGGTAAGGAACAAGGGAGAGGGTGAAGGGCCATTTGTCCCACGAGGTTGGGGGGTGGTGGGGGTGGTCGTGGAGGGGCAGAGACAAAGGACTGCCTCTGGATAGAGAAGAGACACCTATGTGGCCCATAGGCAAATGGTAACTTACGAAGGTAAAGGGGGAAACCCAGGGGTAAGATGGGGTGTTTAATTTTGATTGGACAGGTTAATTGGGGGAGTCACAAATGGGGTTTTGATTGCTGGGTTTCAATACTTTGATAGCTGGGCCTTGGGAGTCAGCCTCAGGGAGAGGAAGTGACTGAGGAAGGGAATAGACCTTGGTGGCCAGCTTTAGGAATGCAATCTAATGCTTTTTAGCAAGGCAGAAAGAATAGAGGAGAAGGACAAGGGCGACCAGAGCCATTTTTTGCTATGCTAGGGATGGCTAGAGTCCCTCCAGTTGTAATTCCACCACTGGGCCTAGGAAATAAGTGAATTCCTGGGGGTTACCGGCCAAACTTGGTGAAAGACTAAAAACCAAAGATGACAGCAACCGAGAAATGACCCTAAGATTCTGCTGTGCATTCTAAGGTGTGTACAACACACACACACACACACACACACACACACACACACACACACACACACACACACACACACACACACCTTTCTGCATGAGCACATCCATACCTACACACCATCCTGGGGTCCATTAGAACTGCAGTTGTGTTGTGTGACCTTGGCTGAGATGGTTGCTCTTTCTTAGCAGATTTGGTGACCATGAGACCTGCAAACTTGCAGGATCTCAGCCACACAGGAGGTACTAAATGTGCGCGTGTATGTGTGCGTGTGTGTGTGCGTGTGCATCTGCGTGTGCGTGTCATCTGCTTCAACAACTGTTTTCAATATAATCTATCCACAAAGATACCTGGGTTTTGTGCAGGAAAGCAAAACAGAAACAACCCAAACGTTTGTTTGTTCAGCTCCGTGGCAGCTTAGCCATGGTCGTGGCCTGGGAGGGATAAGTTTTAAGTGAAGTGAACTTATGTTGTGGCCTTGCTACATCTCTCCCCCTGAGCTCAGCTTTAACTCAGTATGTTGCCCTTCAGGATGTCTCAAAACCACAGCCCTTCACAGTGTATTTTCAGCTGTGTCAATATTCTTGGTTTTCAAACTGTAATTCTCTTTCACAGATAATACATGATTAAACCTGAGACCCAAATAATTCCTTTCCCCCCTATGGCTATGCAAAGAAGAAGAAAACTCAAGAGGAAGACTCCAGTTACCTTGTTTTAGCAAGAGAAGGAGCACCTTGCTTGGGTGTTTCTGGCTTTGGCTGACCTCCTTTTAGGTACATCTGCCAGAGTTCTTCAGGCTTTTGAAAGATCAATAACAGGCATCTAGACCGAGTCTCTCTCTGTATATGCTTTTACCTTTGGCAGTGTTGGTATAGAAACTCTTTGATGATGTATCTGACAGTAATAAAAGAAAAGAAAATTGTTATTATTCTTTTTACTTATCTGTTTACAGTACTCCCTCCTTATTTGTATATGGTGGATTTTTGCAAGATGTATCACGGATGACTGAAACCATGGGGGACAGTGAGTCGTAGATATACTGAGATTTTCCTATACTGCTCAGTGGTCGTCACATGCCACCAAACTGTCCTTCCATGTTTCTTGCTCTGGTTTCTTGTCTGCATCACTTGCCTTGCACTTTGTCACATATAAATGGCTACTTGAATACAAGCACTTGGTCCTAGGTTAGCTGAGCTAATACTCAAGATGGCTGGTAGCAACAGACAGAGGAAGGATAGAGCATAGGGCACGTACCTGCTGGATAAAGGGAGGACATGTGTCCCAAGTGGAACTGAGGGGGAATGCACAACTGAATATAACTCTAATTGGAAGGAATTAAATTCTAAAATGTAAGAGCTGTTTATTTCTAAAACTCTACTATTTCAGACCGCAGGGTAACTCAAACCTCGGAAAGTGAAACAGTGGGTAAAGGGGTTCATTTGATTTCATCTTCTCCATTAGGTTTGTGTATGGTGTATATATGTATCTTTGTGCATAGTCTACATATATTGTACTTCCTATGACCCCAAACAAAAGTAAGAGGGTGAGAGTAAATGAAGCAAGCTTTACATCTTACAACATTTTGGTAAGCATTGTGGTTTCAGACCATCATAATTTTCTAGTTTTCTTGGCACACTCTCCATGCGGTGACTTATATCAGAGATGACTGAAGATGCAAATTTGTATTTCAAATGGGCTCTTTAGGACTTTTGACTGATCTGAGCTGACTTTTTGTCAAAGCCATTTAGGTGACCGTTGTTTCACTTAGTAGCACACTGCAGGGGCTCTTACTGTAGAAGCAGGAAGTGTCCTTGTTAGTCCCTTGAGCGGCGTGACTATAATTTTGTTTGTAGTTTCTTTGCAGCGATCTTTCAAAGTGACTTGTCTCCTTTGTAAGAGTTGATTTGGATACATAATGAGATTCTTAAATCCACTTAATTAGTCCACATAAAATGTACGGTGTCAACAAGTTTTGGAGAGGGAACAGGAGAGGTGACTGGCCAGCCTTTCCATCTGCAGACCCTTATTTTTCCTTCTGGACGCCTTACCCATTATACCAAGATAGTTGTCACACTTAATGGACAAACAACAAACTTCCAGAACAAGTGCTGAATAGTTATAGATTTCTTTAGTTTTTCTGAGGTTGGAGGGTTATAAGTAGAAATAGAATGGCTAGAATTTTCCAAGCTGTATTATCTCTTCAGTTCCAAGATTGAGTTTGAGATGCTAGTTTTTTGCTTTCTTCTTGTGTGTGTGTGTGTGTGTGTGTGTGTGTGTGTGTGTGTGTGTGTTCTTGTGGGCAGATATATGTGTGCCCATATGCATGCAAACACATGGAGGCCAGAGACTACCCTTGAGTGGTATTTGTTGTTCATCGTGTATTTTGAGATAGGTGCTCAAGCTTTCCTGGCTTGGAACGCACTGATTTGGCTAGGCAGTCTGACCAGCAAGCCTGAGGGGTTCACTGGTCTGTCTCCCCAGCATGGGGAAGCATGTAGGGATCAAAAATCAGGAAATTTGACTTGTATGGCACTCTTTTCTTAGAGTCATGTCCCCAGCCTGGCTTTTGAGCTTTTATTTATTTATTTATTTATTTATTTATTTATTTATTTATTTATTTATTTATTTTTATTAACTTGAGTATTTCTTATATAGCTTTTGAGCTTTTAAATAAGACCACAGTGGGATCATGTGGACGGTTTGAATGGGCCCATGCTTTTGCTTGGAAGTCTCCACTCCTGGACATTTGAGTGTGACACTATCAAAGTGGGCTATGGATAGGAACATAGGTCACTATATATTCTCCATGAAGAGTCAGGGCATATGTATTTCTAGTTTTAGGAGCTATCTAGTCTTTTTCTTGTTTGTTTTTCTAGTACTTTTTCTCTATAGTACAGTTACTCTGAAAACACAAGCCAGCCTCAATTGTCTTCTTTTAATAAGAGTTGCTGTGGTCATGGTACCTCTTCATAGCACTGGAAACCCTAACTAAAACATACTGCAAAAACTTCTATGTTCAACACATAAACAGATATGTGACCATTTTCTAATAGGCGCTTGGCTGGATTTTGAAGTGAAGATCACCATTTGCCTATGTGAGAGCTAGAGAATCCCACACTAGCTCAACAGTAACAAATGCTGAATCCAGTAATCATGAGGAACACCGTTTTTCTCTGAAGTGAGTGAATTAACTTAAGTGTTCCCTCCTTTACAAACCACACAGGAGTGCAGAATGTTCTGCTGCTGACAGGTGAATTTGGACTTCTCTCCATTTCTGGTTCTGTGTTTCTAAAAACTGTGCAAAGTGTACATGCACACTGGCTTCCACATGCAGGGGAATAAGCTCACGGCTGCTCCTCTGAAATGAGAAGGTAGAGAGATGATGAGAGGCTGCACTTGTTGGAGAACTATGATGGCAAGGGAACAATAAGGAACCTTGCAAATGTCAGGACATCTTTCTTTAGTCATTTCTCAAATGCTTTCTGGCAAATCTCAAGAGCTTGATGGAAAGATGGTCAACCTCGAATGAAGACAAACACTTGAAGTAGCAGGCTGGGGTGATTTTCCATGGACTTAGGAATGGGTTTATTAGGTGTGGAATGCAGCTCCGTGGTAAAGCTTTTGCCTAGCATGTACAAGGCTCTGAAGTGGATAAAAAATAGGTTTACCACATGTTGGACTAGGAGGTGGGCATCTTAGTTATTCATTTTGTAGCTGTGATAAAATACTGTCAAAAGCAACTGAAGGAAGGAAGAGGGTTTTGTTTGTTTTGTTTTTCTTTTTTTCTGTTTTTTTCCCCTCAAAGTTCAAGAAAACAGTCTATCATGGAGGGGAGCTGGAGTTAAGAGGCAGCAGGTCACTTTGTGTCGTCTGCAACCCAGGAGTCAGAGAGCAATGAATACTTGTTTTCAACTGCTTTTTTCACTTCAGGCCTTCAGCCCAAGGATGGTGGTACCCAGGAAGGTGGGGCTTCCTACCTCAGTCTATCCAATGTAAATGCTCCCTCCTAGGCATTTCCAGAGGCAAATCTCATAGACATGCCTAGAAGTATGTGTCCTAGGAGAGTCTATATCTTGTCAAGTTGTCTGTCTTAGGGGGCTTTGTCCAACAGACTCCCAGTATCCTTTAGGAACTTTCCTGGTTTTGATAACCTTTAAAACACTCAGAATGCCTGGCAAAAGGACCCTTCATTGAATAACTTTGCCCTTCTCCTCTGTGTCCTCTTACCCAGTGCAACACTAGCCACAGGCTATTTTCATTAGTGGGTCCTCAAAATAAAGCAGGGGGAGACACAAGACTGGGCTAATGAAAATATCTAGAAATACGGAGCTACAGATGAAGTAGAACATGGCAGACATCTCTGTGCCTGCAGCCTACGGATTCATTCAACTTTCCAAAAAGGTGAGGCACACTTAATAAAAGGGGCCAACTCACTTCATCATTCTGGACTGTTTTTGGTTAATTGAGTATTTTATGTAAATCTTTCTATGAGCACTGACTGGTTTGATGAGGGATTTTAGGGAGACAGAGTCTTCTCAGAGGGATGCCCTTCCTAGGACACTGAAGCTGATCCTTTTAAGGGAAGTGAGGAGAACCCCATTATGGGGCTTGGTGTTAGGGTTGTAATTAGCCTTGATTTATTTGGTCCTTTAATAGCTGTAAGAACCAACTATTGATATGCTAATTTAAGCTGGCAGAGAAAAGACTAGAGCTCAGAGGGCTTACTTAACTTGTCCCAAGTCACTGGAGGACAGAACAGAAATTTGACTCAAATCCAAGTCCTCCTTCATTGTCATATGACATTTTCCTTATTTTTATAATGTTTCAAAGTCTTTTTTATCTGCATTGTCATATACCCCCATGTTAACAAAGTATTAAATATTTTCAAGCTGTTCTTGATAAGCCAGACTGTCATATGAATCATAGCCCTACAGGGACTCCGTGAGAGTGAAGGGTGTTTGTCCTGGGTCCCCATCTGGAGTGTTCTTTTGAGCTCTTCTGTCTATTTTTGATCAGTTTTCAATCCTCATGCTCGTCAACACTCAGCTGTCACTTCTCCTTTTTCTTTCTGTTACTGCCCTTCTCAGCTGGAGGCTGCCACCCACTTCTAAGCTATTCTCTGAAGTCCTGGACTACAAAACAGACAAACAAGCACGGCAGAGCGACATCTTAGAGGTGGGTTTTAAGGGCACAGTGAAGGCCAGAGACACATGACTGGTGTAGTGGCTACCCCCCCACCCCCATAAACTGACATCGTTGCTTCTTTGTTCTTTTCTTGAGTTTATTCTGTAAAATTGAGGTTCTTCGTATAAATGAGCTGCCCCAACTGAGACTATACTGCCTTTACTTATTCATATTTTTACAGAGGTGCTCATCACCTGGTCTTTTTCTTGTCCCCCACCCCCCCATTCCAGCTCACTAAACTTGTTTCTATTCCTTGTTCTTTCCTCTTCTACTTCACAATTTAGAGTTAGAGAAATGATGTTCCTCAGACAGGAGATATAAACACTGGGGCCAGAGATAACTCAGTGGGGAAAGTGCTTTATGAATGCAGAGCCCAGAGTTTGGATCCCTGGACTCCATAATAAAGTAAGTCAGGTTGTCATATCAATCATGGCTCTGTGGTGACTCCGTAAGAAGGAAGGGTGTTTGTCCTGGGGCCCTGTCTGGAGTGTTCTTTTGAGTTCTTCTGTAAATTTTGTTCAGTTTCAACCCTCGAACTTTTTCTCCGTCACTTCTTATTTCTCTCTGCTGTTGTCCATAATCCCAACACTTGGGAGGCAAAGACAAGGGATCACGAGTAAGCTGACTAGACAGACTAGGTGATGGGCGAGCTCTAGTTTCAACGAAGAGACTCTGCCTTAGTAAACAAAGAGAGCTGATGTCATCTTTGGGCCTCTACATGAATAAGTACACATGTATTTTAGCATACACACATGTGCCCCAACACATGCAAACATCCATACACATGAACACACAGCACACAAAGATACATAGGGAAAAATAAAAATTTAAAATTAATAAATACCAAAGTTAATAAGTAAATGAGTTAATCAGAGTATGCTGATTGTGAAAGAGATGTGAAAAATGTTCCTTCCAGGGGAATATGGCTTTGATTCAATATGTCACAGTAAGGTGAGTAGCTTCATTAGGGTTTCTATTGCTGGAAAGAGAGACCACGGCCAGAGCAACTCCTCTAAAGGAAAGAAGCATTTAATTAGGACTGGCTTATAGTTTCAGAAGCTTAGTTTACTATTACCAAGATGGGAAGCATCACAGAGTGCAGGCAGTCATGGTGCTGAAAAGAGCTGAGAGTCCTCCATTGGGATCAGCAGGCAGCAGAAGGTAACTGTGTACCCCTCGGGACCTCACGAGCACAGGAGACCTCAAAGCCAGCCCCTGCAGTGTCACACTTCTTCCAACAAGGTCATACCTAATAGTAGTGCTACTTCTAATTGGCCAAGCATTCAAACACATGAGTTTATGGGGCCACTCTTATTTAAACCACCACAGTGGATAACCTTGTATTTATTTATAGGCTGATATTAAACAGAATACTGAGACATACTTAGACATTTTGGCAAGTGTTATTATTAGAGGAAGTAGCTAGCAAAATGCGTTTGATAGAACGTTACCTGAATAGCATTGAATATCATTTAGGATATATTCCGAACTTATTCTTTTGAATTAAAAATGGATTTTATGTTTTGTGAAATGTTTTGCTTGTATATTTGTCTGTATATGGTACGTGTGCTTATTATCTGCAGAAAAGAGAATGTTAGGTTCCTTGGAACTGGAACTACAGATGTTTGTGAAATACCATGTGGATGTGAGGAACCAAATACAGTTACTCTGCAAGAGCAGCCAGCATTCTTAACCTCCAACCACATCTCTAGCATTAGGAGATTTTGGAATGGTAGACCTTCCTCAGAAATAGTAGGGCTGAACTTTTCCTGGAAAGCCGTCATATTGTGTGTCAGAGAACTTGGCTGTGCCACTGAAAGGCTATGGCTGGACAAAGGCATGTTTCTGTTGCCCCATTGGTCTTGAACATGATGTGTGACTTATCTCTGTGTCTCAGGGTCAGCACCGAGCTGCTGCTTATTAACCACACTGAAGGTGTTTTCTGCATAATGAAACTGATGTATTAGTGAACAGACAGAACAAAGGAATTTGTTGTTCTGAAGCTACAAGGGCTCAAGAGAACTTTGATCTAACAAGCCCTCCTGTGGGTCAGACTTGGCAGGACTAGCAAGAAGAAGGAGTGTTCCGGGCAGACTCATACATATGTGTGTACTCCGCTCTGCTTCTGCAACCACAACCGGCTCCGCTTTCTTCACTCCATTTTTGAAATTTATTTTTAATTTCTTTCCAGGCATCATTTTAAAATCAAAGTGGGATAGAGCGCTATCATAAAGCGGACTCTTATTGTCTATATTGAGATACAGGGCTGCCTCACTCTAGCCCCTGAGGCATAACAGCTACACATAATAACGACCCTGCAGAACTCCTTATAGCCCATGTTAGCTGCTGCCTGTGCCCTGGACTACTCTCCGCCTGACTCTACCTGCCCTTGGGGGTTGGAGGTGAGGAACAGCATTACTGCAAGCTCCTTTAATACCCCCAACCTTTCCCCATTGGTCCCAAGAAAGCATCTCTTTTAAACAGCAGTTCCTGATTGGCTGACATCATCTCCACCTTTGTCTCTCAGGCAGTCCTCAATTAGGTCCTCCTGCAGGAGGTGCTTTCGCTGCGCAGCTCCTGGCATTTACCCAGAGGTGGCCCTGCCACTCCTTCTACGGTTAGCTCCATTTCTTGACCCTAAAATTGGAAAAGTATTTTTTCAAGGATTCCCTGTACAAGAGTCCTGGTTAGTAGAGTTTAAACGCAAGTGAGAACGGACCGATGCTAGCTGTGGTTTCAATGCTACTATTCTCATTATAAATGAGAAATATTTTACTGCTTCCCTGAGACGCATCATTTTATTAAACAGCACCTCTGCCTCTTGATGTAAGCTTGTAAATTCAACAAGCTAATGCAAAATTGAAGTCATTAAGACTCCCTAATAAGTTTTAAGAGCAATAAGTGTTTTTGTTGTTACGGAGTCTCTGATGGTATCGAGAAAGAACTGCCATAGTTCAAGATAGAGTTTACTTAGAGGGACACTGTGCTGTGGAGGGGATTTAGTGGCTCCAAGATTATTTCCTGCCTTGCCATGGAAACTTTTAAAGTCATTCGAATTTTCCTTGTTGTTGTATCTCTGTGTGTTTTAGACAAGGTCTTAAGCATTTCAGGTTAGCTTCGAACTTGCCCCGTAGATGAGGATGACCCTGTTTTCCGTCCCTTAAGTCTCCACATCCTGGAGGCTGGGACAACAGGTGTGCATCACCAGGCAGAGTTTATGGGGTTTTTTGCATGCTGGGCAATCATTCTTCCAACTAAGCCATACCCCAGCTCTCCAACCTTGCAAACTTTTAGGATATTATAATTATAACCAGTATCAGTAGTGTAACGAAGTCGCGGTACTGGTAAATAAGTTGACTTGGGCAAGGGTACGTGCATTGCTCCTTAACTACCTGGTTCTATTTCCCTTTCTTATTTCTACACCACTATGGCCAAGCTAAAGGTAGGGCCATGCCCCATTAACTCTTTCCCTCCTGCCATTTACGGTGGGTTCACAGGTTCCTGTCCTTATTATTGAGATGAAGCTGAATTGCACTGCTTGTTCCCAGGTTGCTTTTCTTCCTGAGTGAGGGGCAAATGCCATCTGCCAAGCCCACAAACTGCACCTCCAGCCCCTCAGGGTGACAGTCTGGAAGAGAGACTTTGGAAAGGTAATTAGGCTTAGATGAGGTCATGAGGTGCAGCTCTCATGATGGGATTGGTGCTCTTGTAAAGACCTGGAGAAAGAGATTTATTGATTCATGTACAGAGGCGAGAGCGTGAGGCTGCATAGTGGAAGGCATAAAGGTGGCTGGCTATAAGCCTTAAAGTGAGTGCTCCTTAATCCTGGTTTCTAGACATCTGGAAGGATAGTTCTGTTGCTGAATCCAGTCATTACATGGCATTGTGCATAGTGCTTGAGACAATGACGATGTTTCTTAGAAGAGGGTACCTTGGGACTATTTCTTTCTCTCTTTTCTTCATTATTATTTGCATGCAATGGGATGGTCAAAATTGAAGTTTTACCACTGAATGGCGATGTAGGACCAGATGCCCATATACTAGGGATGTGCATGTAGGACCAGATGCCCATATACTAGGGATGTGCATATAGGACCAGATGCCCATGTACTAAGGATGTGCATGTAGGACCAGAGCCCATGTACTAGAGATGGAAGAGCAGGGAAAATAACCAGGTTCTCCATGAAATCTGTGAGCAGCTGCCACAGTGCTCTGTACTTTGAGACTTCTTGTGTTCCTGAAGGAGGAGGAGACATTCATTTCAATGACTAACCATTAGGCTTCCCGCATTTGCAGTTGGTAGTAGCCGTAAAGGGAAGAAATTGCTGTTTCCCTAATGCTTATCTTTTCTGCTCCAGGAACACACTCTGTGTTTGCTTCTTAGCTGTTCCTCACAATGGTGGGTATATTATTACATGAACAGGAATATCTTGAGTAAGTGACTCTTGCCAACAAAATATTTAAAGATATGTAACTCGGGCAAAATGCCTCCAAATTGTTTTCATGTTATTGTCACTGGAGAGTACATCTAGAGTCATGTGCTTGCTGAAGACACATTCTGCCACTGGACTACATACACTTCCAGATTCAAGAAGAGTTGCTCAGCCCCAGCTGTCCTCTCATGAATGTTCTAAGAAGCCCCATGACTTGAATAAATCGTCAATGTGTAGCCACCTTTGAATTAGGGTTTTGTTTTCTGGTCCCCTGAAGATGCCAGCATATAAAACACACCCTTGTCAGGCCTGCGAGTCTGTATGTCCTGACATCTTCAACCATGGTGAAGACAGTTGCCATAACGAGCACAGGACATGGTTGACTTTCTGGTCTACTTTGAAAGATCATGTACTCAGGTGTCTGAGAACGTGGCTCAAACCCAACGTTGCTTTATACATTATTTGCAGCAGTTACTGTAGGATGTTTCCTGCTGCATTCTCATCTTCAACTTCACCTAGCTCGCCTACCTGTGCAGCCATAGCCAACCTTCCCCTGAATGAGCTGTGTACATGCTCGGAGTTTCTGTGTTTCACTGGCAATACTGAATGCTTACTATGAAGGTTTGGGCTATGGAGATTCCATCAACAAATACCAGCTAATTAAGCAACTGAGTAAACAGAATTCTCTGCTTTACTTAAGAGAATTATGCCAAGGCAAACTGTGAAATCAAGCACGTTTCTTGGTGGTATACTCTCCGGGGTGAATTCTGCTCCTTTTTCTCTTTTCATAACACTATACAATCTAATTGCTCAATTTTCTCATGTAGTTGGGTCCTACCTTTTAACCATTTCCCATCCCAGAGGACAGTCCCCAATCTTTCCCAAGGAGTCCTATTTATACTTGACTTGGTCTTATTTTCCATGACTGTGCTTTCAGAAGCTCAAACCCTTGCTCTTGGGTATGTCTTGCCTTCCCCTGAGTGACTTTGCCTTCCTCTTAACTCTTGTGCCTAAGCCTATGTTAATATTATAATATATTATGAAAAGTTATATTATACGAAAACCATCAATGCAATCCATTATATAAACAAACTGAAAAAACAAAACCACATGATCATTTCATTAGATGCTGAGTAGCATTTGACAAAATTCAACACCCCTTCATGATAAAAGTCCTGGAAAGAATAGGAATTCAAGGCCCATACCTAAACATAGGAAAAGCCATATACAGCAAATCAGTAGCTAACATTAAACTAAATGGAGAAACTTGAAGCAATCCCACTAAAATCAGGGACTAGACAAGGCTGCCCTCTCTCCCTACTTATTCAATATAGTTCTTGAAGTTCTAGCCAGAGCAATCAGACAACAAAAGGAGATCAAGGGATACAGATTGGAAAAGAAGAAGTCAAAATATCACTATTTGCAGATGATATGATAGTATATTTAAGTGATCCCAAAAGTTCCACCAGAGAACTACTAAAGCTGATAAACACCTTCAGTAAAGTGGTTGGGTATAAAATTAACTCAAATAAATCAGTAGCCTTCCTCTACACAAAAGAGAAACAAGCCAAGAAAGAAATTAGGGAAACGGCACCCTTCATAATAGTCCCAAATAATATAAAATACCTCAGTGTGACTTTAACCAAGCAAATAAAAGATCTGTGTGATAAGAACTTCAAGACTCTGAAGAAAGAAATTGAAGAAGACCTCAGAAGATGGAAAGATCTCCCATGCTCATGGACTGGCAGGATTAATATAGTAAAAATGGCCATTTTACCAAAAGCGATCTACAGATTCAATGCAATCCCCATCAAAATACCAATTTAATTCTTCATAGAGGTAGACAGAACAATTTGCAAATTCATCTGGAATAACAAAAACCCAGGATAGCTAAAACTATCCTCAACAATAAAAAGGACTTCTTGGGGAATCACTATCCCTGAACTCAAGCAGTATTACAGAGCAATAGTGATAAAAACTGCATGGTATTGGTACAGAGACAGACAGATAGACCAGTGGAATAGAATTGAAGACCCAGAAATGAACCACACACCTATGGTCACTTGAGTTTTGATAAAGGAGCCAAAACCATTCAATGGAAAAAAGCATTTTCAGAAAATGGTGCTGGTTCAACTGGAGGTCAGTATGTAGAAGAATGCATATCGATGCATGCTTATCACCCTGTATAAAACTTAAGTCCAATTGGATCAAGGACCTCCACATCAAACCAGATACACTCAAACTAATAGAAGAAAAAGTGGGGTAGCATCTCGAACACATGGGTACTGGAGAAAATTTCCTGAACAAAACACCAATGGCTTATGCTCTAAGATCAAGAATCGACAAATAGGATCTCATAAAACTGCAAAGCTTCTGTAAGGCAAAGGACACTGTTGTTAAGACAAAACGGCAACCAACAGATTGGGAAAAGACCTTTACCAATCCTACAACAGATAGAGGGCTTATATCCAAAATATACAAAGAACCCAAGAAGTTAGACCGCAGGGAAACAAATAACACTATTAAAAATGGGGTTCAGAGCTAAACAAAGAATTCACAGCTGAGGAATGCCAAATGGCTGAGAAACACCTAAAGAAATGTTCAACATCTTTTGTCATAAGGGAAATGCAAATCAAAACAACCCTGAGATTTCACCTCACACCAGTGAGAATGGCTAAGATCAAAAACTCAGGTGACAGCAGATGTTGGTGAGGATGTGGAGAAAGAGGAACAGTCCTCCATTGTTGGTGGGATTGCAGACTGGTACAACCATTCTGGAAATCAGTCTGGAGGTTCCTCAGAAAATTGGACATTGCACTACCTGAGGATCTAGCTATACCTCTCTTGGGCATATACCCAAAAGATGCCCCAACATATAACAAAGACATGTGCTCCACTATGTTCATAGCAGCCTTATTTATAATAGCCAGAAGCTGAAAAGTTCCCATATGCCCTTCAACAGAGGAATGGATACAGAAAATGTGGTACATCTACACAATGGATTACTCAGCTATCAAAAACAATGACTTTATGAAATTCGTAGGCAAATGGTTGGAACTGGAAAATATCATCCTGAGTGAGGAAACCCAATCACAGAAAAACACACATGGTATACACTCATTGATAAGTGGCTATTAGCCCAAATGCTTGAATTACCCTAGATGCACAGAACACATGAAACTCAAGGATGACCAAAATGGGAACGCTTCACTCCTTCTTTAAAAGGGGAACAAGAATACCCTTTTAAATAGGGAGCCAAAGTTTAGAA
This sequence comes from Rattus rattus, assembly GCF_011064425.1. Lineage (NCBI taxonomy): Eukaryota > Metazoa > Chordata > Mammalia > Rodentia > Muridae > Rattus > Rattus rattus. Next base: position 64,380,743 of record NC_046159.1, read on the forward strand.
CAGAGTCAGAAGGAACACCCATTCAGAGCCTGCCCCACATGTGACCCATAAGTATACAGCCACCAAACTAGATAAGATGGATGAAGCAAAGAAGTGCAGGCTGACAGGAACTGGATGTAGATCTCTCCTGAGAGACACAGCCAGAATACAGCAAATACATAGGCTAATGCCAGCAGCAAACCACTGAACTGAGAATGGGACCCCTGTTGAAGGAATCAGAGAAAGGACTGAAAGAGCTGAAGGGGCCTGAGACCCCATATGAACAACAATGCCAACCAACCAGAGCTTCCAGGGACTAAGCCACTACCCAAAGACTATACATGGACTGACCCTGGACTCCAGCTGCATAGGTAGCAATGAATAGCCTAGTAAGAGCACCAGTGGAAGGGGAAGCCCTGGGTCCTGCCAAGACTGAACCCCCAGTGAAAGTGATTGTTGGGGGAGGGCAGTAATGGGGGGAGGATGAGGAGGGGAAGCCCATATAGAAGGGGTTAGTGGGATGTTGGCCTGGAAGCCGGAAAGGGGTATAACAATAGAAATGTAAATAAGAAATACTCAAGTTAATAAAGTTAAAAAAAGAAAAGATATATTAAAATATCTTTATTACATCCAGCTCTGTTTCACAAGAGAGAAAACATCCCCTGTTTGTCTGTTCCTCTAATATTTTTATTCTTGAGTAATTGTCATTTTGAAAGGAAATTATATACTATTTTAAATAATACTTTTATTTTTCAAGTTTATTTGTATTATAAACATGCAATTCTTTATTTGAGAGAATTTATAGCTACTGAAGTTACAGTTCAAGGTATTAATGGAGGATCACAAGTAATGGAATTCTTTGGGGAATGAGGAACATTCTCACAAATGTTAGATGGAGAAGTTGTTTTCTGAATCACTTTAAAAAGTTGACCCCACATTAATGGTTTCATGTAGCTCTGGATCAATGGGAGAACTAAAGTAACCGAAGTAGTTTTTTCAGATGTGAAACTGAGCCACGTGGAGCTTTTACCAGCCCCCTCTGCCTCTACCAGGCATCACACAATGACTAATGTTGGCATACATGGGGCTGAATTTATCTCATTTTCAACTTTAGGTTTTCCATGATTTTTATGATTCTCTTGTCCTGTCATGACCAATATTTATTGTGAAACAGTGGAAATCAGTATTCTTATTCTTATCACTGGATTGATTAAGAGGTGAGCTCCAGGCAGTCAGCTTGACTATGTATCAATTTTGTGCTATAAATGTGACTGTCCATAGCCTAACTCCTGGCAAATACAATGCAGTATTGCTCAAATAGCATCCCACACGGATACTCCTCTACTCTAACGGTATCTCCAGCTGGATGAGGCATATGGAATAAGGAGACCATGGGGTTTGTTGTGCAAACAACTACTTTGAATTCACATATGTGATGGCTAATGCTGACTTTGAACTTGATGGCTTTTTAGAACCATTCAAGAGACATATCTGTGAATATCTGTTTGAGAGTCTCTAGGCTGAGTTAACTGAGGTAGGAAGGCTTACCCTAAATGAGAGTGGCACTGTACTGTAGTCTGGGCTCTTGCACTGAATAAAAAGGAGAAAGTGAGTTGGAAAATAGCATTTATCCCTCTCTGCTTCCTGACTTAGGATGCAATGCAGTCAGCAGCTTCAAGCTCCCGTTACCAGGCCTTTCCTGCCGTGATGGAGATTACCTTCAAACTGGGAGCCCAAACAAACTTTTCCCCCCTAAAGTTGCCTTTGTTAGGTATTTTGTGATACTCATGAGAAAAATAGCCAATATACCATATCTACAACAAAAGTCCCCAACTGGTACCTGGATGCCAGACCATAAGGAGACAATTTGAAGCTGTAGTTTTCAGATGGCCGAATGGGAGTGGGTGGGTAGGCAGGAGCACCCTGTGGAGCCTGAGGAGGTGTTAGGGTGCTGGCACTAGGAGACAGATGTTTCCATGTTGGATGCTGAGGGCAACTGGGACCATTTGTTAACACTCAGAGAAGCAGCATGTAAAAGGATGTTCTCAGCAACCATTTGCCAAAGGAAAAATTCTCAGTTAAAGAAAAGACACCATTAAATGAACAAACCAAATTGCTTTGCAGGTTAAAAAAATCCAGTCAGTTAGATTTTCACAAATAAAACTCCGTAATTTTTCTTTTCAAACATTTTCCCCTTTGAGTTAGATTTGTTAGGAAAATCCTTGGGTTATCAAGGCTTCTGTCAGCAGCGGTGAACGAGTCTTAGAACGGCTGATTCACTCTTTTGAATTTGGGCCATCATTTTGAAGCTGGGTATTCATGGACAGAAGAAAGGCTCTGAGACTCTCTGCATTTAACTTTCAGGGTTGAAGACAGTGGGAAAAAATCTGTATCTAAATTAACAGCCGTTCAAATGCTTTGTCTTCTCTATGGCTGGCAGGAGGACCTGTTTTTTTTCACGTCCCTGTTGCTTTCAGACTTCAAAGATCAGCAGCAAATGGTCCTTATTTTCTCTTCTCGTGGCCAAAACCACTGGGAGAATCTTTGAAGAGCATGTCTCAGCTCAGGTTCCCCCACCCTGTCTGCGCTGTTGGATGAGTCTTGTTTGTCGCACACAATGGGATTTGAGTATGTTATGTGTTTTCTGATTACTGGTTCTGATTAGCACAGATCATCATTGGCAATGACTGTTAGCTGGGTATTTTTGGACTCCACATAAATATACAAGAATGTGGATGGCAGGAAAGTAGTAAATAACAAGGCTACACTGTAGCCAAGCTACATTGTCAAGGAAGAAATGTAGGCCCGTTCTCTAGTCCAGCCTCTGAGGAACCATCAGAGCAGACACAGGAACTGGCCAAGTGGGAAACTGTTGCTTGGTGTTTTGCCCTCAAACAAAGAAAGGAATCAGATTTCTAATTCCAGAGTGATCCTTTTCCTTGAACATTCTTTTGGGATTTGAAGTGTGTGATCAATGACAAGGGTGTGCTTCTGGACCATCGAATGTTGTTATAGGTCTTTCTCAGAAGAACGGAAGTTGGGAAAGTAATACGCAGATCAGTAAGAGTGTGTTGTGTCCATCAGATCGAGGCATTAATCATGACAGAAGTTTGAGATGGGAAAACACTTAAAAAATTCACTTCTTCATGCCGGGTGGCAGGCTGTCTTTGTGCCAGGTGGTGAGTAGGCTTTTCCACACCTACAGAGGCCTACAATGCTAGACCAAAGAGACCTTTGCTGACATAAAGACTCTTGGTATTCGCAGACTCCTGCCTTTCACAGCTGCTGGCCTGAAGATGTTTTCTGAAACTGGACTGGGCATTCAGGTGATGAAACCGGGATGCAAAGATAAAGACATTGTCCTTGAGTTATGGGCCCACACAGGGTCAAAGACAGGAACTCATGTTTTCTAATTCCCAGTTCTGTGAAACACCAGCTTTTATATTCTCTCTGTCTCAGCTTCATAGCGTCTTCAGTAAATCAGGCCCAGGAGCCACAGTACCAATGCTGACTGCCAAACACCCGCACTTAACACACTGTAGATGGGCTGTCAGGATCCACAGGACAAGAGTTTAAAAATAAATGTTCAGAAGTCTCAGTCAAGAAAGTGGGCTGACCCTGTGCTTTTAATCCCTGCTCCCATCCTAAATCTCCCAGACGTGGTCAAGTAACTAGAAACGCATGAAAACAATTCTGTATAAGTTGCAGAATAAGGAGGAGGGCCCTCCATCTGCCAGAAGCATCGCAGCAAGGAGCAGTGTAGACAAGCTGCAGAAGGAGTCCCAGCCAGCAGGGGATCCTTGTAGGAGCCAGAACTGGTGTGAGTGTAACCCTGAATGGAACGCCACACACAAGCTGTGACAGCCGGTGACTGGAGCAAGATCCTGAGACATGCGGGTGGAGCGGTGATCTCAGGCCCTACAGAAGCTGTGAGGTATGAAATGCCAACAAACACTGACAGACACCTACTGCATTCTCACCGTGTGCGTGTGTGTGTGTGTGTGTGTGTGTGTGTGCATGTGTTTACCCATGTGTCTAAAGGTCAGAGAATAATGTTAGATATTTGGAAATCTTTCACTTTTTTTGAACACATTGTCTCTCATTGGCTTGGACCTTTATCAAGTAGACTAAGTTATCTGGCCAGTGAGAAACAAGGAGTCACTTGTCTCCCTTGTCCAGCTCACTATTGCTGGGACTACAAGCACATGCCACTGTCACTGCACTGTGACAGGGTATGTCACTACTGTATGTAGGTTCTGGCAATCAAATGTAGGTCCTTACACTTGCCAGGCAACTGCTTTAGCAATGGAGATGTCTTTTCATCCCTGTCCAAACGTTTGGTGCTGAGTGGATGCACTCAAGGGGCTGCAAATAGTGGGGATGTTTGGCCTCTTAGGTCTGGGCCATACATCCAACACTTGTATGTAATTCTGAGTGAGAATGTAGAGGTTCAAAGTTGGTCCCCTTCTCACAGTTCTGAGATTTACAAATATCACTCCTAGGAAGATTTTCACTCTTTAAAGGTGAGCATGTTTACCTCCATGAAGGTTCTTTATCCCAGAGGTATGCATTTTTATTCTGTGAAAAGAGGGCCTGGTGGGTAGGTGGAGAAGCATCCAGTCCTGCAGCTGAGTCCCAGTGATCTGGGCTGCACTTGAAAGGTTTAAAGCATTGCTCTGATCTTAGCACCTGCTCAGGGTACAGTGCACTGATTTGACTGAGACCAACATCTTCTCATAGCCATCCAAAGCTCACTCCCCACCCCTTTTCTCAGGCAAAGGTCTATTGTACCTCAGGTAAGGGTCAGTTGTATCTCATTCAATTTAAACAAAATTCTAACTCCTTTTCAATCCATAAAGAATCCAACACCTATCACAGCAGGCAGGGATGGTGACTTTTTTTTTTTTTTTTGGAGATGTGGGCAAAGATCTGTCCACTCCAGATAGGACACAGATAACAGACCAAATAAATCATTCCAACCAAGTCCATCTTGCTGAACCAGTTAGTTTCTTGGGGTTACCCACAGGAGCATGTATAACTCAAAGAAAATGGCTTTATTAAAAAGTTCACCCCAGCATGAAAGCTTCATCTTAGAGCCCTCTTTATGACCTGTGGCCTGCTGGACTGTTGAAGAGTCTTCTTCCTACCCAGTGATTATTACAGTTTATATAATATGGGGGCGGGGCTAATCTAAGGTTGTAAATCCTGTAACTTTCAGGAGCTTCTTGAGAGCTCTGAGTTTCCTTTACTTCCTGAGTGGCACTGAGTCTCCCTCATGAGAGAGGGAAATAGCTGCCCAGTCAGTGGGATATGATGGCTATTCTTGGCTGATATCTTACATGTGGAATTAACTAAAATTCAAAAGTGGAGAGTGTTAGGGATTGGTTCTAATGCTTTGTCTTAATTTGGCTCCCAGAATGACATGGAAATCTAAATGTCCAGATGCTGAGGATCCCTGTCCCAGATTGTGTTTTGATTGATCAATAAAAAGTCAGCAGTCAATGTCCACGCAGGGGGACAGAGGCAGGACTTTTAGGATTCCTAGGCAAAAAATACAGAGGAAAGAAGAAGCAGAATCTTCATGACAGAGAAACAGAGAGGTCAGACTTAACCTGCCACCATGTTAGAATTTGGGAACATGACCTCAGGGGCCACTCCCCTGATCGGGTCTGGGGTGGCAGAAATGGAGTATACATTTAGTGAATATTGACTTGAAAATATCAGAGGGAAGCGTGGTAGTCATGTGGAGGCTCAGGAGTGGCCCAGCCACTGAGTTAGCTAAGGAATACTAAAATATAAAGAGTGTGTGTGTGTGTGTGTGTGTGTGTGTGTGTGTGTGTGTGTGTGTGTGTTTTCATTCACGAATCCAGAGAAGTCTGGTGGGTGCAGAGTAGGCATGCATACCTGCTGGGAGTTCAGAGCGGATTGACTTCATACTGCTACAGGAGGGGTACGCCAGTAATGGATATCTTCCTTAATTTGAAGTAGGAAGATCTGCTTCCAAACTGGATCTTAAGGCAGGAAGACACAGGTCTTTAATCTGGGTCTTGAGGTAGGATGACACACCTTTAAACTGGTCCACGAGTTCTGCTGGAAGCCCATATAAGGACACAGGAGAAGGCAACTTTTCTCTTTACCTTACTGCTCTTGTCTTGCTAGCAAGTTCATTATCTCACTGGCATTAGAGTGGACTTCTTTGGAATTCTATTGAAGACTAGCTGATTCAGCCAGCCTTGTGGACTGAGTAACTTTTGGATTTTTGGACTTTCTGTTCATAGCCAGTCATTGTTTGATTATTGGGAAAACAGTCTGTAAGTCACTCTAATAAATTAGTCTATCTATCTATCATCTATCTATCTATCTACAAACATACAAGCATACACACACATATATGTTTAGATAGATGTGTGTGTGTATGTGTGTGTGTGTGAGAGAGAGAGAGAGAGAGAGAGAGAGAGAGAGAGAGAGAGAGAGAGAGAGAGATATCTTTATTCTATAAACCCTGCCTAATATAGTGTGGTCTTCACACACTGCTTTATCAATGTCCAAAGCAATGTCTTGCCTGACTTACATTGGGACAACACATTTATATAGACAGAGAAATATATTGCACAAAGAGTATATGAGGCAAACGGAACACTTCTCAGAGGACACCAAGGAGAAAGTATTACACCTCTTGGTATTTTCTGGATGATCCCTGCAAGAGTGAATGAAGCTGGCACATAGCCCTGCACAGGGCAAATGGAGCCAGGAGGGAAGGGGGTAGGTCTTATACTTATTTTGTGACTCAGGGGAGGACTTGAGAAAGAAATTCTGTTACAAATAGAGTCTGAGTTGCTGGCTCCCTCTGCCTCCATTTCCTTCTCTCTCGTAGCCCACAGTTCTGCTCTGCTCTGAGGAAAGAGACCACAGCAATGCCTAATGTTGTCGCCTTTCTCTTGTGCAGCCACAAAGAATTGATAAGGGGCTAAGGCAATCTTTCAAAACCATCTTCTTTCCAACTTCTGGACAATGCATGATTTCCACCCACCCTTAGTCACTAACAGTCACTTACATTGTAAGGCTGAACAAACAGAGAAGAATCAACAGATGGATGAAAACGTCTCACTTCTTCATCAGAAAGGGATTTAAAGTACGGGAGCAAACCCTCCCCAGGAAGCCAACTTACTACATGGAGACAGCGAACTTCAGAAACTTCAGTTTGTATTTTTACACATAAAAAGGTATTGCACCTAAGAAGAAGAAATACACATTCAGATAAAGAAAAGAATACTGAAAGGTAAAGATTCATGCTTTATACTACAAAAATACCATATTGGATCTCTTCTATTCTTTGAATTTTAACAAAATAAAAACATTTTCTTCCCCACCTATGAGGTTGTGTATTTGCAGAAACTGCTTCCTACAGAAGGGGAAAGGTGAGCGCCAGGACTGAGATGGGAGTGAACAATGATGTATAAATGATAGCTGGGATTGAAAATAATAACGATGAACATATGTAGGAGGTCAAAATATAAGAGAATTCAATGCCTGAGCATGAAATGAGTATGGGGAAAATGCAGAATTTTCTGAAGGGTGATGGCAATGGAAGGGATCTGAATTTAGATATGTTGAGGTTTCTTTCTCAAGGCAGGAAGTTCTCATGCTGACAATCAAACTTCCCCTCAGAACTCGTCAGCTCCAGCAGACAATGAAGCATTGCAGCACGAATAATTGTGACCCCAGTACTGCATACCTGCCAAAGATAATTCATGTGCAAGAGCCTCGGAGAGGCATTTTCAGACGTGGAAGAAACCGGAAAGCAAATTACCAAAGTGCCATACCTGAAAATATAAATCAAGGTGATATTTGGAACTGCCTGAGAAATTGAAATGAAGAATTCCAAAACGAGAGAGACGAAGCAAAACGTCTACAAGGACCAGCCTGGAAAACACAGTAAAGAATGCGTGTCACTGCTATGACTCTCATTAGAAGTAGAGGCACAATGGAAGGAATTGTAATATATTTTAAAATGCTATAGCTCATTGCTGTAAAAGCTGTGAGGTATGTGTGGTATCCCTCATTGCCCACTATAGCTCATTTGATGTACCATGGTGATGGAGCTGAGGCTGGGCTCTCAGGAACCTGCTGAGACTTCCCTCAGCAGACACTGATATGTGTGGGCATGAGAGTGCTTCCTCAGTCAGAATGATAGTTCCCCTGTGAAGTCTGCCACTTAGGACATCAGACATGCCCTTTTGGACAAGGACATTACACAGTTGAACTGTAAGATTCAGCCATGCTCAGGTGGATGGGAGACAGTGCCTTGGAAGAAACCTGGCTTTGATTAGTGAGGAGCATGACTATTTGGCGGACTGTATTGTTTACCCTGGACTATTCCTTCTTAAGTCATAGTGTCACTCTTTTCTGTTGTTTATTTTACTGTTTTTATTACAACAGAGTAGCTTTTGCCCTACCATATATTAATAGTACAGAAGGAAGAAAATTTCATTATGTTGCACACAGGGTCAGCCATTCAAGTCCATAGGAAGTACAACTCAAAAAACATCACTGTTGGATTGGGAAGATGGTTTCAACAGATATGCTTGCTGTGAAAGCACATGACCAGAGTTCAAGCACCCAGTACCAATATAGAAGTCAGACACAGTAGTGCATACCTCTAACTCTCATTGCCAGGAAGGTAAAGGGTGGGGGGTGGAGGTCAACTCTAGGAAGGGAAAGCAGGATGGCGAGCAAGGCACCAGGTTCTCAAGGGATTCTCAGAGCCCTGATCTGCAATACATGGCATTAGATGGAAAATAGTTCCGAACACCAGTGACAGCAACAGGAACGAAGCCAGGGTGTTGGCCTGGCTGCCTCCCAACTTCATGGAAGTCCTAACAGGTGATGATGCTGTCCTCAATCCTTGGATAACTTCAGGCAGGATTCTCTTTGGGACTTGGAATTGGTTCAAACACTGGATATAAACTTATGCACTGTGCAATAAATCCAAATCTGCACCCGGATGTTGGTCTTCGAGAGTGGGAGGATTCCAGGATTGGTCAAGTGACCCCATCACCTCTCACACCCCCTTTACCCCCCCATCCTTGTCATCAGGTTCCCACAGGAGGACAAAGGATCCCGGAGTTCACTAGTCAATTAGTGAGTTCTAGATTCGATGAGAGACCTTGCCTCAAAAGCAAGACAAAAAGTGATAGATAAAGACAAATGAGGCTGACTTCTGACACCAACTCCCACTCATACAAAACACATACATTTTTTAAAAATAAAAAAATAAACAAAACTTTTTATGACAATCAAGTTGTTCCGTGTATATTATTTGCAAACTGATATTTTGCTGTACTAATATTTTACTTTCCTCTGATTGGGAGTTACATTTCTTCCCAATTCAGATTGGCAAACAATTCTATTTTGAAATGATTTATGCACATGCACAAAGATTTCTGTAGGGCAGATGTCCTAGGAATGGAGTTTCTGGGGTAAAGGCATACATATCCAGTTTTCAAATTGCATTGTGGATTTTGGAAGAGTTGGCAAGTTTTGCAGATGGAGTGGCTGACAGGCTCTTGCCCTACTGATATTTATGGTTGGTTGGAATATCCCACTGATATCCCAAATATTTTTCCTCTCTTGGCTTGGTAAGAGCTCAGTGATATTCATGGCCATCTTGGTTAGTTTTTATTGTGAATGTGGAACAATGTACAATAACTTGGAAGAGAACATTTAATTGAGTTGCCCTCCCTCACTCCCCCGTTTTGTGTGTGTAGATATATATATATGTGTGTATACATATATTCATGCATACATTCTGTGATTAGGGATTGTGAATATAGTATATCGAAAACATCCTGCATGTCAGTCTGTCAGCTGTGAAGGAAAGACTTCAAGAAGCTGATGTTATGGGGCTTCAAATATGCTTCACAAAGAGACCCTTGGGAGCTGGCGAAACCCCAAAGAAGATTCGGTCCTGCCAAGCGCTTCATTGTTGACAAATGATCCTGAAGCTTCACGTTGGCCTGACCACCGGGGTAGATCGAAGGCCGCTAGAGACCATCACCTGGGTCTCCTGTGGCTGCTGTGCTGAGAGACCCTTGCCTGCCCATGGAGGTAAAGGGGTCCACTTTGTCTCCCTATTTGATTCTTCCCTATGCTTTTGTATATAAAATAGTCTGTAAGTGGAAGATAGACAGATGGCAGATAGTCTCACACATGTAATTTTAATTGCATTATTTATTGTGTGTGTGTGTGTGTGTGTGTGTGTGTGTGTGTGTCTGTGTGTGTGTGTGTACAAGCATACACTTAGGAACGTCAGAGGACAACTTGAAGGCGTTGATTCTCTCACAATATGGGTCTCTGTGCCGGAACCAGGCCATTTGGCTTTATGGCGAGCACATTAACCCACGGAGTCATCTGGCCGTCTGGCTATCTTGTCACCTCATCTTTTGAAGCAGTGTCTATCACTGAACCTGGAGCTCACTGATTGCTAGTCTGGCTGGTAGTCCAGCAGTAGACGGTTGGAGAGCAGTTTGCTACAGGTGCAGTGGAATGGTGCCCTCCTGCCTCATACTTTTCCTCCCCTGCCTCGCTGACTCTCTGAAAGTTGGAGAATGCAATCACCATGCTATTCACAGCTCTCTGAGCATCGAGACAAAGACCAGTTCTCTGAGACGCACCTTCCTTTCATGCACAGAGACGCTCCCATCACCGATGTGAAACCTCCACACTGCCTGGGATTGGATGTCCCCCCCAACACACACGCCCCCATGGCTCTGAAGTCTATCAGCCCAGGAGAAGCGTTGGTGGGATTTCAATGGGGTTGAGGAGGACAATGGCTCCCTGATTGGGACGCCGCCCACCCCTGTCTGATATTGGGCGGCAGCACAGTGAGCTCTCTATTGAATGACAGTGATGTTCCCCAGCCGCCTCACTTTTGGAAGAATCTGTTGACTGCTGAGAACAGAGCGAGACAGTCAGGGAAACGTAAAGTCCTGTTTCTCAAAAGAGACGGGGAAGGGAATGGAGGTAGCTGTAAAGAGAAGAAAATTGCACTGGTTATCTGTCTAAGCTGGGGGCCCACATTCATTACACATCCAGTGTGGGATGCCTGGCCATAGCTGGCAATGCTACCACTCTCTGTTGCTGTGGTTTGGCTGAATGCCAGACACATCTTGCAAAGGACACTGTCACATTTAACCATTACAACCACCTTATAAGGTGTTTGTTTTAGTCCATTTTCTGTTGCTAGAACTGAACCCCACAGACTGGATAATTTATAAAGGAAAGAAGTTGACTTAGCTCAAGCAACCCATCAGTTTTAGCTCCATCCTGTCCACCCTCCGTCTGCCTCTCTAGCCTCTCTCTTTGTTCTGCAACTGTAACGTTGACTTCTGTTTCATCCAAGATTCCAAAATTTTCATTGACAGTCTTTGTGCATGCAAGCATTTAAATTAACTAGTTGGTATTGGAGGTGAGGTAGGCTGCTTTTGCAAAAAAAAAATGAGGTTCTGAATAATAGCTTTAAAGTGTAAAAAGTTGTGAGGAAGAGGGAGCAGAAAAGAAGTCCCATCTTACTCTGAGTTAAAATGCTAAGCTCATGTGTATGTACTACGTGTGCTGCACTGACAACTAATGTCATTGAAAAGCTAGAGCATACTTGGGATACACACATTTCAAGGCAATAAATCCCTTTTCATTGGTAGTTAAAATAAGTGAATCTTATCTCCTGCTTTCCAAAGAGCCAGTGGCTGCTGGGTTATGGTCCTAATGGCTTATACTCTCCAAATTCTATGACCAATAGCAGCAGGCATGGTGGTACCCTGTGATTGACAATTTGACCTTACATTGAGACACTACTGTGGTAGGCAGCACAAGTGGCAGTAAAGGCCTCAGGTCATGCATAACAGACTGTTCCCTACACACCCATTCATTCTATTTCCATCTAAATCCAGCCTTCACTGAGTTTAGGCACCTTCCTCCTCTGTGCAGGGAAGGGCCTTACATATGAGCCTTACTATTGGTCATTAGAAAGTCTGTTCTGCCTTTCGACTGGAACAGCTGGGCAATCCCATCCTCCAACATTTTATGTGGTGAGCTCATTTTTCTACTGTTAAACAATGACTTGTGAGGCAGGTGAAACACAATCAATTCAGTTTGGCCACTAGGCATGTACTGGCGCCTCCAACAGCCCCTCATCATGCTAGGTTCAGGACACAATGCTGAGAAAAATGTACCCCTTCAAGTCAGGGCCAGGAAGCCCTAAGTAAAAAGGACTTGAATGATTGCAACTATAATCTTGACTGAATAAAAATAAGAGACTGTGATTCAGAATGTATTTACTCACCTTACAAATATGCTAATCCTTCGAGTCATTTAGCCTGCTTTGCAGTGAATATTTGATTAGATATTTATGATCCTAATAGCTCATGTCCTCAAAGCTGTAATGCTTTATAACCTAATCTGCAGCAACAGCCGTAAGCTCCCTCTGTAATCAATTTAACGTTTGAAAGGTCTTTTTCCTGGTACCAATACAAATGGAAGAGAGGACACTCATACACACATTTTCAGTGTGGTTTGTAAAAATGCTTTATCTGGGTTAAGATTCACTAGGCTACAGACAACACTTCCGTTAAAATAAATGACTGCAACTTGGTGCTGTGATTCCTGTAATAGAAATAGCTCCGGACTACAGCAGGGCAAACAATTAATATCAATTGAGGAGATGACGTCAGAAACCCAACAGGGTAGACAGTATTTAGACTGAGCACGGCGGATGAGTGGAGTGCATTTTGATACGTAAGTGAAGGGACCAGAAGGGTATCCCAGGAGAAGAACCAGAGTACAGAAGCTGAAGAGAGAACACACACACGGTATGGCGGGGCATCAGTCATCGGCTGCAGTGAGCAGGACAAAGGGGCGATAAGGATGTGAGGACAAAGACGAAAGTGGAAAAAATCAAGCCACAGGATGAACAATGAACCAAGGAGAAAATGTACTAAGCTATTAATTCAAGTGCAGATAAACACCTGTGTTTATTCACTAAACAAATATTTGTTGGACACTGTCCCAGTTAGCTTTAATTGTCAACTTGACTGCACAAGTCATCTGAGAGAAACCCTCCATTGAGGAATTGACTAAGTCAGACTAAATCAGTGAGCTTTTTGTGGGTTGGCCTTGGCTGTAATTGACACAGGAGGCCCCCGCCCACTGTGGGTGACAACATTCCCTTGATTGTATAGAACGTCAACTGGGCAAGAGCGGCAAGCGAGCCTCTATGGTTTCAATCCAGTGCTTCAGGTTCCTGGGCCAGGTTTCTTCTAATTTGTCTCAGTGACAAACTTGACTGGGATATAAGCTGCATCGGCCCTTTCTTCCTTTGGGTTGCTTTTGGTCTAGATGTTTGACCACAGTAATAGGATATAACTAGAATGAGAGCTCCCCGTGTTCAGTCAGCAAGGATTCCTCAGGTACTTAAACAAACAAGCACAATGATGGTACTAGGCTGAGTGGTGTGTCTAGTGCCTTGCCAGCGTGAGACTCTGAGCTCTGTGGGCCCCCAAAACCTGTGAAAGGCCCTGCTACCCCAGCATTGGGGAGGAACAGGAGGATCCCTCGAACTTCACTTAGCCAACCAACCCCTAATCTACTTGGTTGATTAGTTTCAGACCAGCGAGAGACCCAGTCTCAAAACGTGATGGGCAGTGTCTGAGGAACCACACCACAAGCTTGCATGCACTTAGACATGTGTGCTTCAGCCCCCCTCTCACACACGTAGTCACAATACAAAGATCCTGCCTTGAGAGAAAAGGCTAAGTAAAAGTTGCTCAACTACAAACCATTGTTTTACTAGAAATTGTTGGAACTGTCAGGGGTGGGAGCCTGGGCTGGGACACTTCAGGGGTGGAGCCATTTGCCTTCAGTACAGAACTGGGATTGGATTTGAAATAAGTGGAGACTATGGTGAGTGCTGCTACAGAAACATTCCGAGTGCTACCGAGGGCCATGCATTGATGCGAAATTGGGGTAAGGGCTCTACCTGGGAGTTATTTTACTCCCACCAGGGGGAACCGTGAGCTTTCACAAGCCAGGTCTCACAACACTCACCTGTAATGACAGAGCTTACAGTGTGACTCTGGTCCTTCAGAGCTAGCCTCCCATTTCCTGCAAGCGGCTGATGAGCAGGTGCTAAAGGCTGCTCTGGAAGCATCTCTCATCCCAAGTGACAGATTTAAGCCACAGAATCTGTGCTGCTGGGCAGTTCTCCCACCCCCAGCCCCTTTGATGTTATTTTCTGATTTGAGCTGCTTGGGGTCCTCTGTGGGGGGTTCTCTTTTGCTGTCCTGTGACTGTCATTGTTATTGTTTTCACTTGCTTATCATAGCGTGTGTGTGTGTGTGTGTGTGTGTGTGGTGTGTGTGTGTGGTGTGTGTGTGTGTGTGTGGCCATGTGTGTGTGTGTGTGTGTGTGTGTGTGGTGTGTGTGTGGTGTGTGTGTGTGGTGTGTGTGTGTGTGGTGTGTGTGTGTGTGTGTGTTTGTGTGTGTGTATGGTGTGTGTGTGTGTGTGTGGTGTGTGTGTGGTGTGTGTGGTGTGTGTGTGGTGTGTGTGTGTGTGTGTGGTGTGTGTGTGTGTGTGTGTGTGTGTGTGTGGTGTGTGTGTGGTGTGTGTGTGTGTGTGTGTGTGTGTGTGTGTGGTGTGTGTGGTGTGTGTGTGTGTGGTGTGTGTGTGTGTGGTGTGTGTGTGGTGTGTGTGTGGTGTGTGTGTGTGTGTGGTGTGTGTGTGTGTGTGTGTGTGTGGTGTGTGGTGGTGTGTGTGTGTGTGGTGTGTGTGGTGTGTGTGTGTGTGTGTGTGTGTGGTGTGTGTGTGTGTGTGTGTGTATGTGGCTGTGTGGTTGTTGTTGTTGTGGTGTGTGTGTGTGTGTGTGTGTGTGTGTGTGTGTGTGTGTGTGTGTGTGTGTGGGTGTGTGTGTGTGAGTGAGTGAGAGAGAGTTTGTGAGAGAGGTGTGGGGTGTGTGTGTGTGTGTGTGTGTGGGTGTGTGTGGTGGTGTGTGGTGTGTGGTGTGTGTGTGTGTGGTTGTGGGGGGTGTGGGTTTGTGTGTATGTGTGGTGTTTGGGTGTGTGTTTGTGGTGTTGTGTGTGTGTGGTGTGTGTGTGTGGGTGTGTGGTGTGTGTGTGTGTTGGGTGTTTGTGTGAGTGTTTAGTGTGTGTGGTATGTGAGTGTGTGTGTGTGTGTGTGCAGTGTGTGGTATGTGTGTGTGTGTGTGTGTGGTGTGTGTGTGGGGTGTGTGTGTGTGGGGTGTGTGGGGTGTGGGGTGTGTGTGTGTGGTGTGGGTGTGTGGGGTGTGGTGTGTGTGGGTGGGTATGTGTGTGGTAGGTGTGGTGTGTGTGTGGTGTGTGTGGGGGGGCAGCTGGCGGGGGCACACTGGCCATGAAGCCCATTGGGTGGGAAGGTTTTCCTTAAGGGGCCAACAGTCCATGGACCTACACTCTGCTTTCTTGTAGTCTCAGGAAGTAAGGAGGCTCCCCAGATCCCTGAAGAACGCCTTAGACACATTGTGCATTGTGTAAAGGAAATGCTAGGGTCTTGTGTGACTGAAGAAGGCAAATACAGGGCTGCAAAATTCTCAGGCCCACAGGCTGCAGCCCACTGCACTCACAGGCTGGGTTCTCCTTGTCCTTTGAGGCACTGAAAGAAATCATAGATTTCTTTTTAAAATTATTATTGTCTTTGCGTGCCCCCTCTCTGTCTGTATGGATCTGTGTCTATCTGTCTGTCTTTGTGTGTGTGTCTGTCTGTCTGTGTGCCTATCTCGCTGTGCATGCTTGTGTGTTTGTACACATGTGGTTTGCCCATGGGTACACTTGTCCCTGTGTGCACATGCAGAGCCAGAGAGCAACTTCAAGTATCTTCCCTTCTTGCTCTCCGCAGCATTTCTTGAGTCCGGGTCTCTCACTAAGTGTGGGGCTCACTCATTGGCTAGACTGGCTGCCCATCAGGGTGCAGGATTCTGCCTTCACCGCCCCAGTGCTGGGGTTACAGGCCTAGGCACCACCCCTATTTTTAAGTGGGTACCAGAGGATGAATTCAGGAACTCATGCTGCTGAAGTGAGTGCTTTTCTGACTGAATTCTCTCCCTGGTTCCAAAGTTACACAGGTCAGATATCCTGTCAACTAGCAGCAGACTCCTGAGTTAAAGCACTCAAGACCCCATCCCAGATGTCTTACTAACCTTCTCAGGGTTAATATGGTTTCCTATAAAAGAACAATCTGGAAGGTAAGTACAGAAAACATGACATGAATCAAGAGGCAGGCACCCAGTGACAGGGTTCAGTGTTGGGACTGAAGGACTCAGGTATGTGACAAAGCATAATTTTTTTAGCCACTTTTTTAAAAAATGAAATGTAGGTCAAGAACATAATTAATCCAATATTTTAAACTAAAGTCCTAGGGAAGGAGGCTGGGGCGGGGGCTAAGTCAGTAAAGTGCTTGCTGTTGGTGTGTCTAGGCCACAGAGACCCTGTCTCAAAGGTGTTGATAGAAGTGGGGTGGGGCGAGGTGAGAGAACGTGAGGGAGAGAGCAAGCAGAATGCATTATGTACAGATTTAAGCCACAGAATCTGTGTATGAGCTTGTAAAAAAGATGGCGCCTGAGGTTGTCCTTAGATCTCTACATACACATTCACATATATACATACATGCATGTGTACCCCAACACACACACACACACAGAGACACACACACACACACACACACACACACACACACACACACACACACACACACACACACAGACACACACACACACACAAAGACACACACACACAGACACACACACACACACACACACACACACACACACACACACACACACACACACACACACAAAAAAAAACACAAAACACACACACACATTGACACACACACACACATTGGCCACACACGGCAACACAGGCTAAAATTAGATGGAAGCAAAGTAGAGGTGCGCGTTTTAATTTCAGCATCTGGGAGACAGAGGCAGGTAGATGTTAATTTGAGGCCAGCCTGGTCTACATAGTAAAGTTCAGACAACTCAGGGCTACATCGTGAGATCCTATCTCAAAAAAAAAAAAAAATCCAATTAAAAACTAATAACAAGGCTCACTGCAGGGGCCGCGCCCCCTCGTTCCCCGCATCACCCCCGCCCCCCCCCCCAGCGGGCTGCTTATCGGGGACAAAGGCCCCAACTTTGAGGCCAATGCTACCATCCACTGCATCCGCCATCCCATGATTTCCTGGAGATTCATGGTGCATCTCTTTCTCACCCACAGGACTTTGCAGTGTGCACTACAGAACTTGGGCAGTGCAAAGCTGGTGCCAGAGTTTGCCAAGAGGACTGTTAAGTTGATTGCTCTTTTTCTGTAGACAAGCGCTTGAGGGACTATCTTACCCAGAAAGGACACCAATGCTTCCCAGCGGTGCAGCACCCACAGAAAAGTTACCATTTCCCATCATCGATGATAAGGACAGGGATCTTGCAATCCTTTCGGGCATGTTGGATCCAACAGAGAACGATGCTAAAGGCACGCCTGTGACGGCCCGTGTGGTGTTCATTTTTGGCCCCGACAAGAAACTAAAGCTGTCTACCCTCTAGCCAGCCGCCAGGAGCAAGGACTTTAATGAGAGAGGCTCAGAGTGGTAGACTCTCTCCAGCTGACAGCAGCAGTTGATTGGAAGAATGGAGAGAGCATGAATGGTCCTTCCCAACCTCCCTGAAGAGGAAGCCAAATGACTTTTCCCTAAAGGAGTCTTCACCAAAGAGCTCCTGTCTGGTAAAAAAAGAAAAAAAAATACCTCCATTATACGCCCCGGTCTTAAGTTTTTGCCGAATTGGGACTGCAACTGCTCACCCATCACCGGTACCTGAGGAGAACAACTGACAGCCGTGGGTCCTTGTAGCAGTTCCATAGAAAGGTTGTGTTGTGGTCACAGCCGAAGTCCTGTAGGTTGCTCACTATACTACTGGCTCATTAAATAGAAATGGCACCGTAACTTTCTCGGGATTCTTTACTCTAGGCCTTCGCCAGTATTCTGCCCTCCATCCATCACAGCGTCCTGCTGACTGGCTTTCTTTGAAACAAATTATGTATTGGCAACTCCTTAGATCTCTGCAGGGTCTGTGATCAGCAAGGTAGTGTCAGTGGGGGGCTCCATGCTAGAATGATAAACACCTTCTGTAGCTTTCTGAACTGAGTCTTCTGTTACCCATTTTGGAGAACTCTAAAATGGGGAGAAACTTTCAATTCTGTACTTTTAGTAAATAAAGCGGGAACAGCCTGGGAGAATTCTCTATAGGAAATCCACGGTGAGTTTCTATCAAAGTGGGCTCAAAGTCTTTTGCCTCCTAAGAGTGTGAGCCAGACAGAGCCTGTACCTCCTGGAGTTTCCATGTCTGCTCTCTGGTGATCTGTGCGTGTGAACGCACCTTATGAAAGACAGGAGGTGACAATGGTTTACCACTAAATGTCCTAGGGGTGGGTTGCCATTTCTGAATTCTGAATGCTTTTTAAGGATCAACAAATAAAATTCTGATCAGAAAGCAACAACAACAAAAACTAATAACAAAAAGTCCTGAATATAATAATATAGAAATATATAAGAACATGCATGCCTAGGAGACACACACTAGGAGATACACACACACACACACACACACACACACACATGCATACACACACACGCACACACGCACGCACGCTTATATCCATGTTTATAGTAGATCCTGGAGTAATATAAAACCGTTCAGAATTGGAAGTATTCTTGAAGTAAAAGTCAAACATCCCCGACAGTAGTGAGACCGTTGCCACACACAAAGCACCATCTCTGGCTTAGGCCACGGCTGGCAGAGCCCTGTTTTATTTTTTCAACAGAGATTCTTCTTTGCAACAGACTTTCCATAGCAGCCTATGTACATCAAAGAACACAGCCTGCTGTTATGGTAGAAAGCCATGGCTACACCTACCTACTACACTCGTGCCTAGGGTAGCCCCCTAAAGCACCCCCTTTCTGGAAACAAAGCCAATGTGCACTTGAGCCTGCTCCACAATGCTTTCCCTTCTCCCTGGTTTGCTTGGCTTTAGGAGTTTCAGCAGAGGAAAGCTGTGTTTGATGCGTGTGATTGATGTGTGAGTGACAGAAGGGACTGGGGGGAAGCCTGGCTTCAAGCCGCAGTGCACTGACTAGAAAGGACTGTTTAGGGAAGGCGTGCTTAAGCTGATCAGAAAAATGCCTCAGACAGGAAGATGAAATATTCAGTGAGACATTAAAAAAAAAAGCTTTGGTTTTTACAGAAAAGAAAAAACATAAGAGAGATTCAAACATGACCTGCA
Organism: Rattus rattus; assembly: GCF_011064425.1. Classification (NCBI taxonomy): domain Eukaryota; kingdom Metazoa; phylum Chordata; class Mammalia; order Rodentia; family Muridae; genus Rattus; species Rattus rattus. The sequence goes on from NC_046159.1 coordinate 64,400,081, forward strand.
AGCAAAATGCTCAAACCAGTTTAGGACTAAGTTACAAGCCTAGGATCTTCCTTTGGAGTCTAGGTCTCTGCATAGGAAACTAAGGCAGTCACTGGGCTGAGGGAGCTCCATGCTCATGGCAATCAGGACAACCCTTTGTTAGCCACCACTCAGACACGGAAGGAGCACCATTGCTTCCACCAAGCCCAGTTTGCAGCCCAGCTCTGAAGACTGAGGAGTGAAGGCAGGATGCCCATCCAGGAAGAAGTTCGATGAGAACCAGTTTCCCCAGATAGTCTCCACCCTGTCCCTCTCTGATCATCCATCATTACTTGTGTTTGACTAACCTTTATGTCTAGCCATTTATGGTCTACATTCCCAAGATGGACCAATCCCCACACTTCATCCCCACAGACTTAGTCAATTTCTCCAGAGATGCTTATCTGTCGAACCCCTATTGGTTCTCTGTGTGCCCCGCTAAGAATTCTGGATCAGCAACCATGAATATCAATAACAGTTTGTTTGTTTCTTTTTTAATCCCTGACAACTATAGAAGTAAGCATTAAACTTCTAGCTCCTTCTCTATGTGAGCATATCAACAGGCTGTAGTATATCTACCCAGTGGAATACTACACAGCTAGAAAGAGGAAGACACTGTTGACACATAGGCAGATTCAAGTTTATTTCAAAGACACTGCTCCGATAGAGAGACAGCAGGACCAAAAGGTCACACACTAGATGGTTTACATGTGTATCATTTAAAAAAACAAAAACAGTCTGTAGAGGAGAGGATACACGTGGTAGCTAGAGGCTATGGGTGTAACTGCAACTATGAAGGGATACAGGAAGTCATCTTGAGGGTTGTAAAACTGTTCTACACCGTAAACATGTATGAGGTTTCAATAATACAAAACAATTCCAACAAGACATACAAAAAGTACAAAAGACAAATGTCTCTTTGGGCGGGGGTGGGGGTTGGTGAGGTGAGAATGTCTCACTATGTAGCTCTGTCCTGAAGCTCACACTGTAGGCCAGCCTGGCCTTGAACTCACAGAGAGATCCTCCTGCCTCTGCCTCCCAAGTGCTGGAATTAAAGGCATGCATCACACTGACCAGTTGACAAACATCTATTCTTAAAGCAGAATGTTAATTTAAAATCTCTTTAGGGTGCATTTCTTTTTAATCGTGTGCATATGTTTGTGGAGGACAGAAGAGGGAGTTTGATCCTCTAGAGGTAAGAGTTATGGGTGTTAGGAGCCATCAGAAATGGAAACAACTTGGATGCTCTACAAGAGCAGGAAGCACTCTTTACGGCCAAGCCCTCTCTCTAGTCTGTACCAGTACCAGCACCATGGCCACTGCTAAGAAATCTTTCTTGACTGAGGGTGTAGCTGGGGGTACGGTGCTCATCCAGCATGCACAAGGCCCTGGGTTCACTCCACAGCACTACAAAAACAAACGTTTTTAAGTCCCTTTCAAAATAAAGCCCTGTTCAATGCTGTACTCACACTTCTGGAGTATGAGGGAACCTTCCTTCTACGGAAGAGTGAAAGGCTGGCTTCAGCTACTGTGGAGACCTCAGAGTGAACCCAGATGTGTAGATCTCCCTTGGGCAGACTAATTCCAGGTCATATGAATGTACACCAAGAAGATGGATTTCTAACTCCTAAGGTTACTCACTATTCAGTCTTGGGGGGAAGCTCCTCTGTACAAAAAAATGTCACCTTGGCATCCACACCAAGCACTAAAATACACATTCCAATCCCCTGCGTGTGAAGTCCTAACTACGCTCCAGAAGATCTCCCCACATTTACCTCACAAGGCTGAGAGTGCCCATTAAATGAAAACATTTTTAAGTGACATTTCCTGTATACACAGTGCGGCAGACCATGCAGGGTTGTTTCCGTGGAGCATGCCAGGAAAGGTTCCTCGTTACTAGCCTGCTGTGAACTCTCCTTCCAAGATAGAGAGGGGGTGAAGGAGGCTTCGATAGTGATTTTATTCTCTCTTTCTTTTTAAAAATTATTGCCAGGTACAGTGGCGCATGACTTTAATCTGAGCACCCAAGATATAGAGGCAGGCAGATTTCTGTGAGTTTGAGGCCAGCCTAATCTACAGGCTATAACAAATCTAGGCCAGCCAGGCTATATACTGATTCTTTCTCTCTCTCCCCTCTTTCCATATATATATATATATATATATATATATATATATATATATATATACATATATATATAGAAATTTTTATTTATATATTATATGCAAATGTATGTGGTTTAAAAAATTTACATATTTCTACATATGTATAAATATACACAAATTTACATGAAGTACATATAAATAAAAATTTCTGACAGGATGATCAAATCAATGTAACATACCCATCAATTCATTCACATGTCTTTTTGTGCTGAAACACAAAACATAGACATTTATTTTTTAATTTTATGGGGCTGAAAAGAAGGCTCATCAGTCAGGAGTTCAGTTTCAGCTCCCATGCCCAGCAGCCCACAGATGCCTGGATCTCCATCTTTGAGGGATCTTGTGTTCCCTTTTGGCCTCCAGGGTGACCGTACTCACAAGTGCACAAACACACGTTTACACATTGCTAAGAAAAACATTTTAAAATGTTTACTGTATTTTTATTTATTTTGTATAAGTGTAAAACATGGATGTGGCCACAATTGTTCTGCGATATGCAAATACATTGGACGTATTGGCTATAGTCTATTTTATATACACCCATATGTGGGAATACAGAATCCAATGGTAACTCTGCCTTTATCCTGAGGGGGCTTCATGCCGTCTTCCATACTGGCTTTCCTGATGTGCACTCCCACCAATACTTTATCGATACAACCATTCCCTTCTCTTCCTAGACTTCCTACCACTTGCTGCCTTTCACTACTTTGATTAAATACCATTTGACTATGTAAGATAGTTCTTACTGTAGCTTTAATTTGATTTTTCTAATAATTACTAAGGCTGAGCACTTCTCCCCAGCTATGATGAATATCATTGGGTATCCAAAAGCTTATTCTCTTCTTAATTGAGATTTATTCTATGTAGAGCCAGCTTCTGGGACTATGTCTCGTATTCAGAGGGGGCAGTTTTCTCAGTAATTCAGGATATAAGAGATGGAAATACCCAAGAGTTGTGTCTTAGTGAGAGTTTCTATTGCTGTGAGGAGACACCATGACCATGCAACTCTTATAAAGGAAAGCATTTAATTGGGGCTGGCTTACAGTTTCAGAGGTTTAGTTCTTTATCATCATGGCTGGTGCAGGCAGACATGGGGCTGAAGAGGGAGAAGAGTTTTATATCTGGATTGGGAGGCAGCAGGAAGAGCAAGCGAGGCACTGGGCCTGGCTGGAGCTACTGAAACCTCAAAGCCCAACCCCAGTGACACACCTCCTCTAACAAGGCCACACCTTCTAATAGTGCCACTCCCTATGGACCTATGGGGGCCATTTTCATTCACACTACAGAAGGTGTTTATAAGTTTTATTATTTATACATTAATTATAAACTTTCATTTCTTTCTGTGAAGCAGAGTTGGTTAAGATAGCAATATGAATGGGACAGTGGTAAGGTGACCGAGCTAGTAAGCCTAGAGTGGTTAATCTTCCCTGCTGACCTGGGAGGACTGAGAAATGCCTGTGTCAGTAGAGGGCACACCTTTGGGAGAGTCCTTGAGTGTGTCAGGTTAGCTGAGAGGAAAAGATCCATGCTGGATGTGGAGGCAGTTCATGGGCTGGGGTCCTGGCCTGAATAAAAAGAGGGACAAAAGAAAGCGAGCTGAGCACGGTGTTCCCCTTTCTGGTCCATGAAGACGTGAGCAAACTGCTTGACACTCCCACTGTTGTGCCTCTTGCAGCAATGAGATTAGAAAAGCAGCAAATGCACAACAACCAAGGGAAACAGGTTCTCCAATAGATACCCATCCAAGGAAGGCAGATCGATGTTCAGAAGTGATACCAAGGAAAGGTGGATACAGAGAGCACCAGGCAGTTATTTGGAGGGGAAAATGACATGTGAGGCTCCAAGGGAAAGCAAGGTTCTGCCATGTCTCCAATTAGACTGAGGAGAGGCACGCAGTACAAAGGGGTAGTAAGATGTGCAGATTTGAGAGACTAGAAAGCGTCTGGAATTGTCGGAGCAAGGTAAAAAGCTTGGAAATGAGCAAGGGGTTGGGGAGCTAAACAAACAAACACACACAAAGCCATCTCGTAGAAGCATCACCATGATGCAGTGGGGAAGCCCGAACACAGTGAGTAGAACCTGTGGAGCAGGAGACAAAGCAGGAGCCCCGAACTGCAGAGCAGTGAGAAGGCACATTACAAGAGAAAATGTATCACAAATGGTGACTAATTGGGTATAGAATTAGAAGAAAGCAGGATGCCACTCATGGTTGTCATTTGAAGTGATGGGTGTCATCCTTCTCAGATGCCTCTGTCAGGGAACAAGATGGAAGGCAGAAGGAAGGTAAGGGGGATACAAGAGAATGTAAGAACAAAACTTTCTGGGGTTGAGGATTTAGCTCAATGGTAGAGCGCTTGCCTAGGAAGCGCAAGGCCCTGGGTTCGGTCCTCAGCTCTGGAAAAAAAAAGAACCAAAAAAAAAAAAATCTACTGTCATGTAAATCAAAGATAGTAGGTAAAAGGTCCCATTGGAACAAGCATTTGCTTATCATAGCAATGACAAGCATAATCTCCTGTGTGTGTGTGTGTGTGTGTGTGTGTGTGTGTGTGTGTCCAGGTATGTGACTGTGTGTCCATGTGAATGTGTGTATCCATGTGTTCATTGTGTGTGCTTGTGCATGCATGTATGTGTGTGTGTGTGTGTGTGTGCGTGTGCATGTGTGCATGTGTGTTGTGTAGTGTGTGTGTTAATGTTTAGACAGGATCTCTCACTGGACCTGGAACTCATCAAGTTGGCTAGACCGACTGACAGCAAACTCAGGGATTTTCCATCCCGTCTTCCCAAGTGCTGGGATGATATGTGCACACTGGCCTGCCTGACTTTATGTTAGTACTGGGGATTGGTCACTGGGCTTCATGTTTGCTGGGTCATCTCCCCAGCCCTCATGTATTATTCCTTCTAGTCTGTGAAGAGGAAACAAGGAGCTAGGATGAGGAAGCTGGGGAGTTTTAGCAGACCGTGAACCAGCTTCCTGCTGTGAAACACAATCAGCTGGTATGACAGAGGCAGGGCCGCCTAGAAGGCCAAGCTGCTCACTGTATGACCTGGCTGCCAATGTATGCTGAGCTGACACAAAGGCATGACTTAGAAAACCAGCGGTTTCATCTCTAGGCACAGCCTGTGCGTTTGATTTGGGGAAAGTTTGTAAACGTCTGCAGGCCAGCGAGCTGGCTGAGTGGGAAAGGTGACTGCTGCCAAGCCTGACAACCTCAGTTCCATCCCCAGGACCCACATGATGGACAGAACCAACTCCCGAAACTTGCTTTGAGCTCCATGTACAAACTGTGACTCCTGTACACATATCCATTAGATAAATAATAAATAAAGTAAACCAAACATAAACCCATGGAAACAATGAGAAAGGCCAGGGTTTTCTGACTACAGGTTTTGTTCTGAGACATCAAGAGTCGATGTAACATTTTAATACAGGGTACCATTTTTAAAGTGGGCTTTCTTGTGCCGTACAGAAGAAAACAAGAGGTCCAAACTAATTCTAATAGTCTTGGAAGTTAGCTTGTTTCTTAAAGACTGATACTGCAAAACAAAATTTGGAATTTAAAAGTAATGCTAAATTTGTAGTCATAAGATTTACATTATAGAAATTATTTTGGGGTAGCAAGGTGGCTCGGCTTGTAGAGGCCACACCCAAATTCCACAAGACTGTAGAAGGAACCAGCTTCTGAGAGTCCTCCTGTAGCCTTCCTGTGTGTGCCACAGTATGGCATGCACATGCACACACACACACATACACACACACACACACACACACACACACACACACACACAAATAGATAGATAGATGATAGGTAGATAAAATTTTAAGAAGTACTTCTGTTAATATAGTCTTGATTAAGCAGCTGGCAAAACAACAGACTCCATCATCTCTAGACTCACACTTGGGTTTTGTGGTTAGTTCCATGAAATTCCCCTGTCCCTTTACACACACTCGGTGAACTGTACACGAAGAAATAATATTTGTTCCTTTTCCAACTTTACCTGTTCTTTTATGTACACTGCAGTTAAATACTTGGTGCTGAGAATGTGTGCTTTCAAAAAGAAAGCTGAATGATTTACAAAGGCTCCATAGTCAAATTGCTTTTTTGAAAAACTGTGTGAAACAGCCGCAAGAGGAAAAGAAAACATCTAAAGAGAACATATAGCTGGGTATAGAAACCCATGGCTTTGGGGGTGGACTCTTGTTAAATCCTCTGGTTCTGGTTCTGCTTCATAGAAACATAAATTTAAAAACCGTGGGGGCTGAGAGGTGGTTCAGTGGGTACTGTGTATAAAGCCACATAAGCATGTGGCTAATGGTTCACATCCCAGCATGCACATAGACTGTCAGCATGGTGGCACTCACCTGTAACTACAGTGCTGGGGGTTGGAGGGACTGAGACAGACAGATCCTCGGATCTCATTGGCCAGACAGCATAGCCACTTGGTGAGCTCCAAGTTTAGTGAGACCTTGCCTTTAAAACCAAGGCAGGGAGTGAGGAAGACATCTGATATCCTCTGTGCATACATCCATCCACAAATACATGTATGCACAGAAACAGACAGACAGACAGACCCACACACACACACACACACACACACACACACACACACACATCAGACAGCATATTCTAAGAATGATCAATACAAATAAAATGTCAATATTTAAATATAAATTACATGCTTATATATCCCAAATCTCTGTCTCTAGGACAGATTGCTCTGCTGATTCAAGATGTGACTGGCTATTAGTTAATTGCACTTACAAACACAAAAACAGAAAGCTAGATTAACATCCAATCGTCCCTTAGTCTCTCCATTCCCCACCCCATGACTGCCTTTCTTGCAGCACTCATGAGTACAGCTCCACCCACACAGAGGCTCCTCCCTGAATGCTCCTCCCACAGCCCCTACACAGAATCAAGCCTTGAGGGGTATGGACTCTCATTTTGTGAGAACTCCTCAACTCTGTTCAGTTCTAAGCACACCATCCCTCCTCAACTTCAACTGCCAGCATGTCCACATTCCTATAAGCTCCCAATTGAGCTCTCTGCATCAAGAGTACAGTGATTGTTCTGACCACGAAGTGACTTTTCAAAGGCATAAGTGTGATTATGTCAGTCCCTTGATTAAGATTCTCAGGCTTCCCTTTGCTTTCCACTAACATGGAAACCCTTCCACTGGAATCACAAGGCCCTGCAGGAGCTACTGATGGTGGTTCACACCTTGCTAGAACCAACTTGTTCGTTTGCTGTGAATTCCAGCTGGAATAAACTTGCCATTATCTGGGTCCACTAGGCTTCTCCTGCCTCCTGGCCTTGGAGTACACGTATCTGTTATATAGGAATTTCTTCAGAAGGGAGATAGTCCCTCCAGGCAAGCAGGCAAAGCTCAGGAGACTCAAAAGTAAACATATTTTACCTATCTGGGAAAATGGAAAATTGCACGATTCCCAGACTCCTAATCATGACTTGCTTTCTATGGAGGTGGCAAAACACCATGAACAAAGCATCTTAAGAAGGGGAGAGGGTTTATATCATTCACATGTCCCAATCACAGTCAACCAATCATGACAGGAAGTTGGGGCAGGAACTCAAGGAAAGAACTCAGGATAGGAACGTGGAGCAGAGGCCATGGAAGAACATGACTTACTGCTTGCTCCTCATGGCTTGCTCAGCCTGCTCTCTTATGCAATGCAGATATACCCAGAGACGACACCATTCACAGTGGCCTGAGCCTACCTCCATCAATAATCAATCAAGAAAATGTATCACAGTCTTGTCTACAGGCCAATGCGATGAAGACAATTCCTCAGTTGAGTTCCCTCTTCCAAAGTGACTCTAGCTTGTGCCAAGTTAACACAACACTCTCCAGAACACCTCTATTCAGAGTTATCAAATCAGAAAACAAATGCTGGGAGAAGAGACACCGGCTAGCTGAGTTCTGAGAGGAGTTCTTAGACATGTCAAGCTGCCTACAGGTCAAGCAGAGGACTCCGGGGTTACAGCTTTTACAAGTTATTACCTATATCAAGGTAGATTTTCAGACAGAGCAGCTAGATTTGAGTCCCACATGCTCCTGTATATACCCTCCCCCCCCCAATAAAACTTACTGGTTCACCAAATTTGCCTTTGGTGAAGTCAATTTCTTTGGTTGGTCATGGTTCCCTACCTGATGTCTCCCCAGGAAAAGCCTCACACAGTGTCCTTCTATCCCTTCCTCCATAAAAAAGGACCTAATCTGGATTCCTCCCACCTACCCTGCAGTGCTTAACAGTGTCATTGTTTCCTCAAAGCACACGCAGGAGCCCCATGCCACCAGGGTGTCCTCTAAGGGTCTTTAAGATACCCTGTCACTTTCCCTCTACACCACCCATCTCTCTTCATCATTATTTAAAGACATAGATAACATCCTGTCCCTTGAACCCCAGTGCCTGGCAAAGGTATCTTCTTTGTCTGTGCGCATTGAATGAGTGATTGAAGGAAGGCGTTCCTCTAAGCAGCCTGATGAACAACAGACCCCCTTTTTTCAAAGGACAGTTTTTTTTACTCTTTCCAGAAGCTTTACCTTTTTTTATGCTTTTAGTCGAAGGACTCTTCTGCTCTTCTGCCAAGATTCTCTCTGTTCCCCAGAATTCACAGAAAGGTCACATCCTAGGATTTCTCCCCAGGATCCACTGCCTCCCACATGAAGAAACTCTCAGCATCCTATTCTGGCATAGACTCAGGGACACTTCTATGATAACCGTTTTTTTTTTTTTAATCTTATTGCCCAATAATAAATCTCTCTGGCATCAACAGGACTTCATCTAATCCTAAAGAACTGTTTCTGCAAGAAGAAGTCAGATATTCTTACGCTTGTTAATTAATTAACTTGGCACGTACAAAATATTAGGTCTCAAACCTGGGACAAGTGGCTAACTGAGGTACCCATTAGCATATCAAAACTGCCCCGGCAGCCAGCCTCTCCTGCATCCCTTGGTCCCTACTTGATACAGGGTATGGCTGGCATTCCTTACCTCCTGCTCTAAACTTCTCAACCCAAAGGCTGGCTTGCCTTCACCCACCTGTCCCTCCCTACATAACTCAGCCATTTTGGGACCATGAGAGGAAGCCTGGTAAGGTCAAGCTAAAGGCTTGAAGCCCTGGAGACCCTGAAGGGATGGTAGTAGTGTCACCTACTCCCAGCACCAGGCCCCTGCTATGTAGCTGTAGCCCCCCCCCCCGCAGAGAGATTTGTGGCCATCAGTCATTTAAGGGCAACACCCCAAACCCTTCCGTAGATGAGGCATCCCTAACACCTCAGACCAAGACAATAGGAAAAGAGACAGTTAAATAGGCTCAAAACAATTCTCCATGCTAAAGAGGTACCTAGAGGTCCAGAGGCATGGTTATTAAGCTTCCCTTCCCAGACATTGTGTGTGTGTGAGTGTGTGTGTGTGTGTGTGTGTGTGTGTGTGTGTGCACTGTGTGGCCACAGAGAACAGAATCGAGCATTGGATCCCCTAGAGCTGCAGTTACCAGTGGTTCCAAGATGCCTGATGTGAGTGCTGAGACCCGAACTATGATCCTCTAGAAAAGGAGCAAGAGCTCTGAATGGGCCATCTCTCCAACCCCTCAGGCAGGGGAGGGGAGGGGAGGAAATAATTAGTGAGTTGAAAGCAGGCAGGTGCTACTTCCAGGAGGCCACCGCACTGGGGCTGACAGGTGTCACTTTGTCTGCATGGTCCATTAAAGGGAAGGAGGCTGAAAGCAGGGGAACTGGCCTGCCTGACAGTAGGTCCATTACCTCAGAGCTCGAGCTGGAGTCACTCAGGTGAAGCATGAAACTCTAGGCTGTGTCAAGGGTGGCTGGACCTGCCTTGGGCATGGAAAGTTAAACACGTAAGTAAAAATGAACTCCAAGGCAGTGCACAACATGAAATTATCAACATGAAGTGCCCCTCCCTTTGGCCCCCTTCCTTCTGATGAATTCCTCCCTGAATTTTCTTCAGCATGGGTAGGCTGATGGTGAAATCTGTCCTTACTTGTCTGAAGATGTTTCTACATTGGCTTTTGAAGACTTGTTTTCACTGTGCGTGGATCTGTAAATCACAAGTCTTCACTTTCCACAGCCCGTCCAGTCACCCAGTTGTTTGGTGTCTTTTGATGCTGAAAAGTCAGCCCTGGTCTTCAGGGAAAACACGCTGACTACACATGTTTTCATTACCTTTGGGTTGTCGTGATCTGAACTGTCTACACTCTTATTCTTCCTGAATTTGTGTATTGGTCAATATATAGACTTCATTCTGGAAATTTATCGTCTATTTTTTTTTCAAATATCTGCTCTCTCTCTCTCTCTCTCTCTCTCTCTCTCTCTCTCTCTTTCTCTCTCTCTCTCTCGGATTTTGTTATTGTTTTGTTTGGAATTCGGATCACATATATTAGTAAACCCTCTCAGGGTATCAATTGTGTCTCTAATTATTTATAATTCTTATCCTATTGTTTTCATGGCCCAGATTCCTATGGTTTCCTTGAGTTAACCCACATTCTGGGTTACCAACTTTCTCTTTGGCTTTTCCAGATGCAATTTTTAATCTCCCCCCTGAATTTTTTAAATTAACTAGTTTTGTATGTGCGCACACACACACACACACACACACACACACACACACACACACAACACAGGAGTGCATACACGTGCCCATGTGAGCATGCGTGGAGGCCTGGGGCTATCAACCATTCTGCTCAGTCACTCTCACCTTATTCCCTGGAGATAAGGCCTCCCATTAAGCCTAGAGCTAGGCTGGTGGCCAGCAAAACCCAGGGATCTTCCTATCTCTGTTCCTGCCCCCTCCCCCAGCAGGCAGGTATGTGGTGATGCCTGACTTCTGGGCTCAAATCTCTGCACAGGAAATGTTCTTACCCACTGAGCTATCTCTCCAGCCCCCATCACAGAAGTCTTAATTTTGTTTTGTTTTGGTTTTTTATAGTTTTAATTTCTAAATTGTCTTATTTCTCCCTTCTAAAACTCTGCACATTTTCATTATTAGTTTCAGATTCTCTATTCAGATTTTAATGCTGGCCATTTGCATGGCTAAGTTTGTTTATAGCTTGGCTTGATTTTATTTCCCAGTCTGTTTGAGGAAGCTTCAGTTTCTGTGACCTCTTTGAGTATTTTGGCTACTGATATCCCTGGCTACTTTTTTGGGAAATTGTGCTTCTTTGTTTAAAATGTCTTATTACATTTACTTGGGAGGGAGAATACCATGGGGCACATGCAGAAATCCGAGGCCAACTTGTGGAAGCCAACTGCCTTCTCCAACCATGCGGGCTCAGGGCATTGAACACCGGCCATCAGGCTTGGCAGCAAACACTTGTCCTGCTAAGCCAATTTACCATCCCCAAAGGGGGTGCATTTCTGTATCTTCAGGAGAATTGTCATGACTCATAGGTGCTCAGAGAAGAGCAGGTTTCAACATATGCCACTCCCAAGAATCTCAATTAGTCATGGTGTCCTTTAACTACTGCCTCTGGCATGAAATAAGAACTCTCTCCAGTCTTAGCGTGTTTTATGGTCTGTTATTCTAAATGGATATAGAGCTAATAGAGAAAGAGAGTGACTGGTAGACAGAAGAGTCCTTAGTAGATGTTAGCAAGATGGCAGAATAGATGCTTGTCAACCCACAGAAAACATCAATTTGCACTATGTATGCATATAGATACTTTCTAATACTTAGGGAAAGCGGGTGATGGACACAGTCCCTGGATGTAGAAAAATCAAGAAAAGATGTGTTGAAGACAGTAAGAAACATAGCTTTTCGTTGCCTTCTGGTTCCAGGCAGCACATCAGCGTACATCATGGATAAATACTTCCTTAACACACACACACACACACACACACACACACACATTGTGTGTGTGTGTGTGTGTAAAGAAAATTAATACCACACTTTGCCTCCTCCAATACCAGGCCTGCTCCAGAAGTCAATACCAGAGAATAGCCCATGGCCTCAACTCTAAGCTGGGGCCTAAAGATTGAGTCTCAGCCTGATGGTGGCATCGCATGTCCTCATGTGGAATTTGTCTCTGGAGTGCAGTACACCAGGCCAAGCCCAGTATTACCATCAAGCAGCTCACAGCTACCTGTAACTGTCCCTACAGGAGAGCTGACATGTTCTTTCTGGCCTCCACACTCACACACACATACCCTACCACATACACACACAATTAAAAACAAAAAAAAAATTACAGTATAACAATATCAGGGTATTGAGGAGTTACCTGAAAAATGTGTCAGATGACTCCATCATTGAGTGAGCATGACGTCCTTTAACAAGCCTTGGTGATACAGCCTAAAGACTGTGCCCTGAACTTGGGAGCTAAAATAAACCCACCCTTCCTTAACTTGCTTTTGTCAAGTTATTTTGTCATAGGAATTGTCAAATGAAGCAATATAGGAATCGAGGTACAAGTTTGGATGATACCCAAACTGTCACAGGTCACGCGGGACATGTTCTTAACCCTTGCCATCTGTCCAGCTCTGTACCCCCACAATTAATTTCTGTTTGTTACCTACTTTTCTACTGCTGTGGTAAAACACCATGTCCCAAGCCATGTAGAGAAGAAAGGGTTGATTTGGTTAATGGTTCCAGAGTTCCATTATGACAGGGAACTATGACAGCACGTGGCAAGCACAGGATCTGGGACATCCTGGACATTAGCAAGAGGCAGAGTGCAAACACCAAGGCAAAATGACTTCAGGCTTTAAACCCTCAAAGCCTGTCTCTAACGATGCACTCCCTTCAACAAGGCCTCACACCCCTAAGTCCCAAACAGTATCACCAACTAGGGACCAAGTATGTGAGTGCCTGAGTCTATGGGGAATGTCAACTTCAAGCCACTAGAGTGAGTCTAGGTTAAGTTGTATGGACATTTCCCAGAGGCCATTTCTACTTTCAATAAAACTCTTTCCCTTTCCCTTTCCCTTTCCCTTTCCAGATGAAAAGAAGCAACAACAACAGTAACAACAACAACAATTTCAAAAAACAGGTGTGTGGGGTATTAAATTACAGACAGTCTTAACCAGGTCAAAACATGTGGCTGATCTAACAAGTTGAATTTTAGTAAGGACTCATGTAAGGTCCTCCTTTGCTCTGACTCCTGTACAAACGACAATGCATTCAATGAGAGTACAAAGGTGGATGAAAATAGAATTTAGCTGTAGCTCATTTGAAAGAGTCAGGGCTTTAGCCAACAGTGAACTCAGCTACGTTTCATTGCATGAGATGCCTTTCAGGAGCCTCTATCCACGGACTGCATACAAGACAGAACTGAAACAGGAAGACTATACCCACCCCCCTCATTGAAGTGTTAATCATATTTTATTGTGGGACATTTGATTTGGGAAACTCCACTGTGGAAGATTTTGAAGACTTAAAAGCAACATTAACCCAGGAGTAAGTGTCTAAAATAAAAATCCAAGATGTATATCCTGCTTCAGAGAGCCTCCATGATTCTTTGGGCCTTTTTAGTCCTGGACAGTCCAAGGGCTATTTGCCATAATAAGGAACGTTGAATTTTCACTGATTGTATTTTAATTTATAAATAGTACCATTCATTCTATATACACAGTGAGTTCCTGAGGAAGAATGTTTGCTCAAAATAACAATGTTGGCAACACCACAAAAGACCGCTGTGCATAGACCAGAGAGGAGCAACAGCCATGACTTGTTCCAGGTTTAACTCACATTCTGTGTTCTTCTCTGTTCTTTTGACTCTCTTTTCACTCTTTCAAAATGTTTTTCAGGGACGGAGAGCTGGCTCAGCAGTAAGGCTCACTGGCTTCTCTTGAAGAGGACCTGAGTTCAATTCCCAGCATCCATGCTGAGCAGCTCAGAACTGCTTGTGACTCCAGCTTCCGGGGCTCCGACACCCTCTTCTTGACTCCCCAGGCACCTGCACTCCTGAAGCATATAGTCACAGATACACACATATACACATACACGATACAAATACATATTCTTTAACGGTTTTCTACTGTGTATGTTCATTGTCCATGAGGCTAAGTTTAGAAAAGGACATTTTCATCTAAGTCTACAATGTACTTTGAGCATGTTCCTTGCATACCACACCATCCTTCTCCTACCCCAACTCCCTTATTCTCCTAGACGGTTTTCTTACTAAGAACTTAGGATTTTTCTTTCCCAGCACCTGGGCCTGAACCCGGGGCCTTATGAATGCTAGATGACATCTCTAGGAACTGAGTTACATTCCTACTCAGAAAGACATTTTGCAATTCCATCTAGCTGTGAGAGATGGTCGGAACTCCATCTATCTGTCTCAGAAGACTGAGTTCTTTGAGAACTTCAGGCAAAGACCCATGGTCAGCACAGAGGATCTGAGCTCCAGACAACTGATTCTGACTCACAATAATCCCGAACACTCTCCAATCCAGAGACATCTCAGCAGTCTCAGCCTTAGTCAGAATGGTAGAGTAGCCCATGCTGTCATCAAAGTCGTCAGCTTACTCTCTGTCCCTTCGTTGTCTGTTACCGAGATAACATGATACCATGGTAACATGATACCATGGCCAAAAGCAACTTGAGGAGGAAAAGTTTTGTGTGAGCTTACAGTTTATACTCCATTGTGAAGGGAGACCAGGGCTGGAAGTTTTAGGCAGTAACCTGGAGGCAAAGCAGAGACCATGAAAGAACCCTGCTTGCTGGATTGTTCCTTAGAGCTTACTCTGCTATATAAGTGTGTGTGTGTGTGTGTGTGTGTGTGTGTGTGAGAGAGAGAGAGAGAGAGAGAGAGAGAGAGAGAGAGAGAGAGAGAGAGAGAGAGAGAGAGAGAGAGAGAGAAGTTGGGACCTCCTACTAGTTCATTAATCAAGTAAATACCCTGACAGTCATGCCTATAGTCCAATCTGATAAAGGCATTTTCCCACTGAGGTTCCCTCATCACCGATATGTCTAGGTAACCTATGCAGTCCCCTAGTGTGATCTCACACTGTGCTGTTCGTGTCTCTGTGCCTTCTACAGCACTGGTCCCCACAGATGAGCTTTCATTGACTAGACTGTCAGTGTCTGTGTTGTAAGCTTCCTCTCTGTATTTCTTACACCTCTTTGGGGTTCTGCTTTATATCCTGTTGGCTCACCTCTTTACTCCAGTTTTTGATGTGGCTATCAGGATCTGCCAGTGTAGCCAAAGACTAATACCTCACACAGTAGTCACCAAACATGGGCCAGATGTTACTTGAGAAATGTTCTGCACTTTCGTTGTTTGAGCAGCTAATTCTGAGGTGAATTACAAACACCTTGTCTTCATTAGTGTTTCCATTGTCGAGAAGAGACAGCATGACCAAGGCAACTCTTATAAAAGACAACATTTAAATGGCTTAGAGGTTTAAAAGTTCAGTGCGTCTTTATCACTATGGGAAGCATGGCAGCACCTAGGCAGGCATGGCGCTGGAGAAGCCAAGAGTTCTACATCTTGTTCTGAAAACAAACAAGAGAAATCTTGCTTCCAGGCACCTAGGAGGAGGGTCTCCAAACCCAACCCTTCAGTGACACACTTCCTCCAATAAGGCTATACCTACTCCAACAAGACCACATCTCCTAATAGTGCCACTCCCTGGGCCAAGCATGTTCAAACCACCACATGGCTCCTTGGTTTTAGATCACAGATTTTCTTGCTCTCTTGCTCTCTCTCCTGGAAGTCAGACCAGGCCACTCCTGCAGTCTTTTATTCTAGAAAGAATTGATAGTTATGACACACAGGTCTCAAACAGAAAACCAAGTCTAGCTTCACCTCCTTGAAGCTACAAGATAAGACTGTGGTCCTGCCTAGTGCCTGCCTCCAGGATCCTGGGCACACAGGCTCGTCCAGGCTGTTATGCGGTGTGTACTTCATGCCACCCCATAGAAATCAAAAAGTCAGAACCCTCCTTTGTGCAGAGATTTGATTGTTCTTCCTTCAAACCTTTATTTTATCTTTTACATCTAACAGTGAGTAGGAAATCAGCACTGGCCTCTTCCCTCAGCTGTGCTCTGTCACAGGATGCATTTAAACAACATAAATGTTATGGGGAACAATAGGCCACTTCTCTTGGCAGAATGTAAGAACACATGGTGAATTCTTCCTCAGAAACATGTGTAGCACAGGAGAGAAGTTTATGAAAGGGACAAGAAATAAAGCTAATTTGGGGCTGAAAAGAAACAGCTCTCACTAGGGCTCCATAAACCACCTGAATTTTTAAAAGAAAAAAAAGCCTCTCATAAATCCTGACTAATTTATGCAATTATAATATTCTACATTCTAAATGAAATTTCACAGCCCTTCATCCAAAAGAAACAAGCCTTGGTATAATTTCAATCACCAGTCCCTAAATAACATAAAATCCAATTCACAGAGTCACATTATTACCCAAAGAATCGATAATTTTTTCTATAAATGAGTTTAACAAAAAGATTTAATTTACTCCCCAAGTTTACGAGGGCAATTCTCACTTGTTTCCTGCCACTGTCACCATATGCATGTCAGGTTAACTGTCTGAATAATATCACTGAACACTTTCTAATGATTGATCTGTGTAATAAAAAAAATCCTGTATACGCCATTCCTTGGAAGAAATTAAAGAGCCTTGCTGGCATTCGTCAAAGTCCCATGATTGTGCTGTGAAATTTGCTTGGAGCAGTTAGCTCTGGGTCCCTGCGTGAGGCTGCCGAGCGGGATGGGTTTGCCATTGAATCTTCTCATCCCTCCTTTCCTGTCCTGGAGGCCTCACCATCTCTGGCTCACCCTGCCAGCTCAGGCCCTTCTCATTTTTCTCCTCTCCTCCGCTCCTCTGCCTCTCTCCTTCATCTCCCTCTCAACCAGTATCGCATTTGTAGTGTGGTTGTTATAATACGCCTCTCTCTTCTGAGCACAACATCATTACCATTTGAAGTAGAGACTGCCTTGACCCATTGGCTATAACAACAGAGTAGAACAATCCAGAAGGAGCTAAGCTTATGGTTAATGGAAACAGAGCTCTTGACCCTCCCTAGTCAAGAAAGAGGTGGGAGAGGTCCCTGGACCCTCACTTGGGATTGCAGTCACTACTCTCCCTTGCCTATCTCCACCCTCTAGCTGCAAATAACAGTGAGAAAAGCAGGCATATATAAGAAGTAGGAGGCTGAT
Organism: Rattus rattus; assembly: GCF_011064425.1. NCBI lineage: Eukaryota > Metazoa > Chordata > Mammalia > Rodentia > Muridae > Rattus > Rattus rattus. The sequence continues at coordinate 64,417,417 of NC_046159.1, forward strand.
TGAAAGTAGGGCCCCTTGGGTGTTGTCCACCATAATGAAGTGAGACTTGGGCACTGAAATCTCCCAGGCTCCTGTGAATGATCTCTAAAACCGCGCTCTGCAAGTAAAGTCTGTTGGGTTTTGAATCTCGGCCAGTGCCTGGACAGAACACTCCAAGCCACCACGGTTCCACATAGAGAAGTTTAATGAGAGAAGAGTAGAAGAGAGGAAAGGCCAGCCATGGGCATGTAGCGGGGGATGGCGGTGGGAGTGGGGTTCGGGGGTGGGAGGTGAGGGTGGATGGGGAAGGGGACAAGAGCAGTGAAGAACAAAGAGTGAGAGGGGGTAAGAGGGGAGTAAGAGAGTAAGAGGAGGAGGAGGGGCAAGCAGCCCCTTATATAGTCAGACACAATTGGCTGTTACTAGGCAATGGTGGGGCAGAGCATACCTGACTGTTCCCAAGTAGCTGTGGGGGTGGAGCTTAAGAGAATACCAATATTCCCCCTATTTTGGTTTAATTAAAAAGAAAAATTAGAGGCGATGGTGAAGCAGGAATAGGGTTGTCATGATTTCTGACTACTTCCTGCTTGCTTTAGGACGACTTGTCTCTAGGGAACCTAGAAAAGTGGGATGGGATGTTTGTCCAGTCTTAGGAGTTGGCTGTTCCCTTGTTGTCCAGGGTTTGTGAAACCATCTGAGGATAGGTCAGAAGGAACAGGGCCAATAGAAGTGTCTGTGTCTGTGAGAGGAGATTGGAACATCCGGAGGTCGCTTCTCTGGAGCTGTCCTGGGTGTAGTAAGCACCTGGACTTGACAAGATGCTGGAACACACACACACACACACACACACACACACACACACACACACACACATATTATAGGCAGAGAATAAATTAAGTATATTTGGGATTAAAGAAAATTTTTTCTTAGATGTACACTTGAAACTCAGAGGAATCCTACCCTTTGGAATAGGTAGTTAAGTGGGAACTTTAGGCAGCTGTACTTATCTGAATGGAGTCTATTTGGTCCCAAGAGGTAGGTCTGAGTGGGTTTCCTGTAGCTTATAAGTTTACAAAAGAGATAGCAACATGAGTCAACAACATGAACGTTTTTTAAGATCCGCAGAGCAAGGAAGATGCTCAAGCATGTGAGTGCAGGCGCGCACAGCTGGGACACTGGTGCACACAGAGAGAGCTCGCTTGTAGGAGGGTCTTAGGGGTCGGACGTGAGTGGGAAAGCAGGCCTCACAGACAGGATTCCTGCAGAACGGGGTCAGATCTGCTTTTCACGGGCACAAACCAGCAGCTACAGCAACAAGAACGGGAGAAGAGGGAGGCCTGGGGATGGGGCCAGACAGAGATAATGATTTCTGCTTAGTGTAAATTAGACCAAAACATCCCAGGAAATAGAGACACGTGGCGAAGACCGATAGACCCCGTCGGTGAGAATAGGGATCAGTTGCTCCAACCAGTGCCGGGGCTAGAATTAGAGCCAGTGCTCCTGATCCAGAGTGCAGTCTATCCAGGCTTGGCCTGGCATTAAACTCTCAGAAAAGAGAGATGGAAAGTCTCACCCAAGGGAAAAAGTCCTAGAATGAGGGTCAGTGAAAGGATCTAACCCCAGAGGCAGCATAGACAGCTCCAAGCTCAAGAACGCTCCCCTGAAACCATGTGCACACCATGGAAAGTCGAGCGCTGAGGTGAAGAAAGTGCACAGAGGTTCAGTAGGTACCGCTCACCAGCACATGCTTGAAGAGGGCGCTCTCCTTGGTGGGCATCTATAAGCAGGGCATCATGGCGATGGGGAAGCCTGCCGGAGTGGCAGAAGTCCTGAGTCCCACAGCAGCCAGCAGGTGGTGGTGGTGGTCCAAAGGCATAGATGGCGTGGCAGAGGCAGCAGCTATGATCGAATTGTGTGCAAGGAAGTGGCAGTGGATGTAATGGCGGTGCCCAATGGTGAGCTCGAGGTCCATGGCAAGTGACTGCAACCCTGCCGGCACTGGTGGATGATGTTGTTGGCCGCACTGGTTCCCCAAGTTGGACTTTGGTGGAATCGGTAGTCTGTGGTTGATGTCCTAGGTGAGTGAATAGACATTTGCCCATACACCTCCCAAGACAAGAAAAGATTATGGAACACTGTCCTACCGTGTGCCATTGTGTGGGAGGTCAATCTGTTTAAAGGCACATATTTTCCCCTAGTTATTGCTTAGTGATTAACCAATATCCAACACGAGCAACCACATCAAGGAAGGATTAGCGTGGGCTCAGAGTTTGAAAGTCTCCAGTCCAAGGTCTCTTGGGCTTCTTGCACTCTGGTAGCACATCATGACCATGAGGGTGTGTGGCAGAAGAGAACGTTTTACTCCATGATGTCGAAGCAGAGTACGATAATGACCCACCCCAGTTTTGAGAGTTTCCAGAAACTTTCCAAATACCACGACCAGGTGGGAGCGTTACACACAATGGGCCTGTGAGTGGAATGTTTTATCTGCAGCCTGAAGTATTCCTGTACCGCATAGCTTTAACTACCAACCGGACCCTCCCCGGGGTTACCTGGAAAGACGTTCTCAACTGATGGGTTTTCTAGAGCCAGTTGGCTTACAGGAGATTGCCTCCGAGATTGTCTTGGTTGTTAATTGAGTCGGGAAGATGAACACAGATGAACTGTGTCATGGCCTGGGCCTGTATAAGAATGGCTGAGTATAAGAAAGCAGGCACTCCGGGCCTCGTCCCTCTGCTGCTGACTGCGTGTGCCGAGCCTACCTTCTTGAGTTCCTGCACTGGAGTCTCTGAAATCCTGGAATGTGGCTTGGAATTATAATCCAAATAAACCTTTACACCCCCTTGGCTGCTTTTATGACAGCAACAAAATGAAACTGCAAGAAGTCTGAGGAGCTGTTAAAGAGAACCTAAGGCGAGCCCCCGTAATCCCACGGGGTTTTTGAAGGCATTTAAAACACAAAACAAAAAAAAAAAAAAAAAAAAAGGTCAGATTTTCTGGAGGTCTTCTGGTAAGATTCTTCTAGGTGAGTCTGAGCCCACCGTGCAATGCCTTTGAGGTTTGGGTCAGATATCCATCCTGTTTAATAGCTGTAAGAATGCCTGGGACCCCTGGGAAACTGGAGAGCCTCGGGAATAGATGGCAGAGCAGACATCTTCTGTCATTTCCTATTTGACATCATAGCCTGTGGCTGTGCAAGAAAAGTGGATGCAATTTTCAATGTCTCTCTCTCTCTCTCTCTCTCTCTCTCTCTCTCTCTCTCTCTCCCTTCTTCCCTCCCTCCCCGTCCTCCTCCCCCTCCCCCTCCCCGTCTGCTGAACATTAACCAAATGACACAGTCTCTGAGATTAAATAAGATAGCAGGTTGCAGATCGCAAATATGGGGAAGACAAACACATTTAACTTATTTGACTTGAATAATTGCCCTGTGTTACAAAGAGCAAACAGTCATTTCTCCTCCTGGCAGACATGAAGCCTTGGTGGTTCGGAGCTGAATTGAGTGTTTGTTGCATCTCATCGAAATTTCCTGCTTTGTGGGAATGCTTGAAACTAGTCAATGGCTCAGTGATGTCCGATTGGCTCTTATTATTGTAAAATAAAACTACCATCTAATGTTAGACTTGGGGGCAAATCTTTCAGGTAATCAACTGCGTTATTTTGCTTTGTTTTGTTCTGCTTGGCTTCATTCATCCTGGAATCTAATGTTGTGAGACCCAGGAGATTTTCAAAAGAACTAACTGGCCCTGCTACCGCTGACAGGACGAAAAGCCAGAAAAGTCAGGTAAATCACCTGGCTCACCCTGCCCTGTGCGGGCGCTCGGATGTTATACATTTTATGTGCATCTTTGGGAACCTGCCGTCAGCACCACAAAGACAGGCCTTCTCAGTAAGGCAGCAAGCCTCAGTGAAAGGCCCCTGAGATTGGGTTGTTCCTGACTCTGTCTTTTCTTTCATCCATTTCTGATCTGAGCAACTGGCTTAGTTGGTGGGGTACGTGCCCTGCATGTACAGAGTCCTGGGTTCCGTCATAGCATGACATAAAGCCAGGCATAGTTTTATATATACTTGTAATTTAGTACTGAAGAAGCAGGGGTGGGAAGATAAGAAAATTCAAAATCATCTGGGGACAAGGTGGTAAGTTCAAAGCCAGCCTGGGATCAAAAGACCCTGTCTCAAAAATAAACAAACAAATAAATAAATAACAATAATACATTCTTACACTCCCATAAAATCTATTCAGGTCATTTCTCTATCATGGGGTATTAAAATGATAAGATTTAGTTTTTAGATTATGTTTCTTCTTTTACTTTTTCATACAATAAATATGTAAAGTGGGCTGGAGAAAAGGTTCCGCATAAGGACGTCTATTGCCCTTGCAGAGGACTAGAGTTTGGATCCTAACACCCATATCAAGCAGTTCACAACTGCCTGTAACACAAGCTCCAGGGTGTATGAAGTCCTTTTCTGGCCTCTTCAGGCACCTGTACTCACATGTGCAAACATACACCAGCAACGTTACATCACTACACCAGGATGGAAGGACAGAAACCTGCCACAGTGACCTCATTAACTTCTGGGGCGTCATGGCTTCCCTTGGAGAAAGAAGCCATTTGAATCCAGTGGGGCCAATTCGAGAGCAAAACCACGTCTTTCATCATCATGAGACTTCTCTGTCTTTCTCGGACTGAGGAGCTGTCATTCCTGTGACTTAGAATTCTTTTCAAAGTCATGAAAGCCAGGGTGGCTTCTAAGGACCCTTATTGGGCTCAGAGCAATATATTTTCAGCTAGACAGTGTCTGAAGAGCTTCAACACAGATTCATAAAGCATTTTGGTTTTCTGGGTCTGCAGCCTAGTTGCTATTTCTGTCCCATAAGTGAGGTGGTTCAAAGAAAATCGACCTTCTTCAAGCCTAAGTTGTCCTCTACAGTTTTTAGATAGTATCTTGTTACACAAATGCACACACACACACACACACACACACACACACACACACACACGAACTAAAACAATTAACAGTAGGGCTGGAGAGACGGCTCAGCAGCTAAGAGCAACTGCTCTTGCAGTTGGTAAGAGCTGGGTTCCCAGCATCTCCTTCTGTGGCCTCACAACAGTCTGTCATGGCTCTGGGGATCTGACAGCTTTCTGGAATTTACATTCACTCATACACACCCACACAAAAAGTATACACACATACACACAATTACACAGGAAGAAAAAAAAATTAAAAAGCAAAATGATTCAGTTAGGAAACGATAGAATGAGAATACTAGCTCAATATTTCCAACAAAAGAAGAATGTGCCACTAGCTAATGAAGTATAAGCGACTTCGAATGATCTCCCACCCATCCAGGGTGTCTGACTCGACTTTTTCAAAGTATTTTTCCATTAGGATGTCTCAGTGCACAAAATATAAATGAGTCTACTATAAGAATATATGAAAATCTCAAGAGTTGCTGAAAAAGCATAAATAGCTTTCAATATGCATTTGGGAGTGGGGAAAACATGTTAGAAAAACTAGGAATAAATACATACCTTGCCAACGTGATTTCTAAAGCATCTATCTTAACACTGACACATTGGAAGCACCTGTCAAAATCAGGAGCAAGGAAACGACAGGCATCAGCGTTTTTGCCAAGTTATAAAATGCAGCTGTAAGACACTGTGGCTAATTCTGTAAGACATGAAAAAGAGCCAACATAGAAAGTCAGCCAAAACGCTCAAATGTAACTGCATTCGTCCTTAAATATAAGCTACATAGGATCTGAAAACGTGTAAGCTGCCCAAGGGCAAAGCTATGTTCTGTATCATTAAAGAATTATAATGCCTAAGAAGACACATTTTTCTAGGCAAATATCAAGCCAATATCTGTTGGATAGAGAGAATACCTGAATGAGGAGATCAACAATTCCACCCCCAAAGCAACTATAAACTTGGACAAAAACCACAATCTCCATGCTGTTGGAATTTACCAGAAACATATGCCAATCCCATAGTATGTATACTTGAAAACCTGTAGATATTGAAGACTAAAAGAAGCCAATAGTATGTTCTTTGGGACAGCTCCCACTCTCTCTCCAGCTTGCCTCATGCAGACAATCTGCCAGAGTAGGGCAGTGCGACAGCAATTTTATTCTTAATGTTCTACTGGGTGTGTTAGTAATTCTTCATTGCTGTGCCAAAATGCTTGGACAAATCAACTTAATGAGAGAAAGATTTCATGTACCAGCTTGTGGTTTCAGATCTTGCCCTGCTGTCTCCATTGAACCTGCAGGAAAACAGAAAGATCCCAGTGGACGAAAGTTGTGCTCCTGGAGAGATGCAACTCATGTCTACTCACCCCAGACAAGGAGACCACAGCAGACCAAAGTACAGATGCCACCAATGTCCAGCCTGATGAACCAAGAGTTTTATTGGGGTTACTTAGAGGAATATGACTGAGGGATTACATATAGAAGCAGAAATGACTCAAATAAAGCTGTATCACCAACGCCTACCCCAGCATGGCTGGTAGGCAGCTCACAATACCTGGGAACCTGGAGCTCATTGGACAGCCTACACACAGCTCAACAGATTGGAGCATGTCCTTTCCTAGTGACTCAGTAGGTCCAATTTCTTCAGGCAGCTAGGCTGTTTTCTGTTTCTTTCAGGAACTGGTCTGGTCTCAGGGTATTCATTGCAACTTGCCTTGTCTGAGAGTGACTCCAACAGTCTTTATTGCTTACTCTGGGAGGAAGAGTCCTAGTGAATCTGGTCTGTTTCAGGGACTTCCTGAAGCTATTTTGTGTTCTCCTGGGAGATGGAAAGTTTTGATCTTGGAGGAAGCTGCAAAAGCTGTGCTCCTAACGGCAGCCAGGTAGCAGTGGGTCTAGAAACAGGCTATATTCAAGTGCATGTGCTCAGTGTTCTACTTCCTCCCACTAGGCCTTACCTGTATTAGCCCATTCCACTGTGAGCTCATCAATAGGAAAGTTAATCCCCTCAACAGTGTTTCCAATCAGGGACCAACACTTCAACTCATGAAAAGACACTCCATATCCCAACCATAACTTTGGGCACACTTAATTTGTACAGGTACCATGTCCATATGTCATGGTGGATGGAAGTGGCTGTCTCAGTAGGGGACTAACAAAAAGGCCCTGTGGCTCTCTTGAGTGATTTTGTAGTTGAATTTGGAAAAATATTGGGGACTGGGATGATAACTCATTTGATCAGCTCACTTTGGTCTTCTGTAGTCTCGTTTTCCAGGGTGAATAGATGTGTGTGTGTGTGTGTGTGTGTGTGTGTGTGTGTGTGTGTGTGTGTTGCATCTCCACAGGAAAACTCTTATCACAAAAAGGACCTGAATTGATCCCCATATCTCATGTAAAAAAATTTCCAACACGGTGCTACATGTTTTTTAGTCCTAGTGCCAGACCAGTGGAGTTAGGTGGGTCCCTAAGGCATACTCTACTGGTCAGACAACCTAGGTGACTTGGCAAGCCTCAAACCAGTGAAAGATGCTGCCTCAAAACAAGCAAACAAACAAAAACAAGGCACAAAACTCTTGAGGAGTGAATGACACATCTGGCTTCCACATATATGTGCACACCTATCCCCAAGAACCTGCATCATAGACAGCCAGACAGAGAGATACAACAGAGAGAGAGAGAGAGAGAGAGAGAGAGAGAGAGAGAGAGAGAGAGCAGAATCAGCTGAGATCAGAGATATCTCATGTCCTGCACACTCGTGGACTGTGTTGAGGCTGTATATGCTCACGAGAGATGAGAAGAGCCTTAGTGTCGTGCCTCTCTGTAGGGGAGTAGTCTTAGGCTGCAGTCATCTAAATGAAGATGCTAAGGCGAGAGAAAGCTGCAGTCACTGCTTTACATATGTGGTCACTGTCCAAACTCAGACCAGGAGAAGGCTTTGCCAATTCCCCTAATCTTCCTCCAAAGAAAGCTTTGGTATTTCCAAGGCCTTAAGACATTGGCACTTGTGACTCTGCTCAAGCCAACAAGCTCATTCATTCATGACCTATCCACTCTCCACTCCACTCCATGTTTGAATTTGAAGTTGTGATTCCTTTGAACAACTGATTACCCACATTATTCATGGCAGACTCACAGACGAGACAAAAAGCAGAGGGAGTGTCAACATGAGATAGTTCTGACTCTCCACTCACAATCCCAGCTTGGTGGCATGGTCACAGCCACCAGGTCTGATGTCTTGCAGGCATATATTTGGGGTTAACAAAAGAAAGGAGAAAAGCCCACGAACTCAGGCTCTGCTTTCTACACCCTGAGGACACGGAAGCTTCCAGAGAAAGGCTTACTCCAGAGGTTGTTAGCATCGTAGATCTGGTAAGAGAGCTTTTAAGAGTGCTAAAGGGCGTCTGTTTGGAAATAGCGGCTTATTTCAGTTCTATGACTCCCCTGGTAATTGTTTTCTCATGTGTAGAATTTTACTTATTTTCTTTCAGCACTTAAAGATATGGTTGCATTATCCTCTACTAGCTTGGCAGCTTGCCAGGGCTTTCCAGTGATGGGTTTTGGGTTTTAACTGGTGCTTCCTGTATCCTTTTTGTAAGAGCCATTGTCCACAGGACACTCCCATCCTAGCTGTAAGTCAAAACCCCCACTCAGTTGCTGGCAAAGAGTATCTCCAGTGTCTAATGTCACTGGTTTTCTGTCCTAGGATTAATGTTCTAAATTTTCAAACTTTTTTTTCATGTATTATTAGAGATTTCATACTTATATTTAATGAAATATATTTCCTCCCTCCAACTCCCGCCACATCTCCCCAACATTCCTTCCTCCCAGCTCCATGTCTTCTTAACAAAACAATGCTGAGTCCCATTTCTGCTACTCATATGCACATGGCATGGGCCATCACTGAAGCTTGGCCATACCCCCTAGGAATGATTCTCTCTCCCCCATCACCTAGTAGTTCCCATTGACTGTCATTCAGAATGGGCCCCTACAGATGCTGATGTTTCTGCTACCTTGATCTCGTGCAGGTAGTCAAGCCATGAGCTTGTGTGGCTCATGAGTGATGGGAGTCCTGTCATGTCCAGAAGGCAGCCTGTCACAGTCTTCCTCCCCAGCCTCTGGGGATTACATCGTTTGCATTTCCTTACTGTTCCTCAGTGGATCAGGGTTGAGCAGCATTCGAATGCTTGCCCAGTTACAGACTCTGCATCTCGGTGAAACTGTATGCATGTAGAATGGCCGCTCTGAAGCCGAGAAGCTTTCGCCATCATTACACTTTTATTAACTTATCTACCAGGACAAAGGCTACTCTATGGCAGAGTTAAACTAGGAAAGCAATTAATTAGCTTTTTATTTTCATCCATAGCTTGTGTGACCCTCTACCCACATTGTACTGCCTTCTTCCTTTCAACATTTTTTAACAATATTTTTTAGATTATGTAATTACTCATCTCTCTCATTTCCTCTCTTCAACCCCTCTTATATACTCCGTTGCTCTGTCAAATTCATAGAGTCTTTTCATTAATTATTGTTCAACTGCTTGATTATTCTTTAACTACCGCTGCTGTTGTGTGTGTATGTGTATTCCTAGTCATATGAATATAGCCTGTTCAGGCTGTATAATGTTATTGCTAAGTATATTTTCAGAGTTGATCATTTGGTACTGAATAACCAATTAGTGTGTACTTCCCTGGGGAAGACTGTTTCCCCCATCCCAGTATTCCTTGTTGCTCTTGTTCATTATCCAGGTTTGTGGTCCCTGAGATTTCCCCTGTCCAAATTAGCATATCTATTGGTGCCATCCTTGTTCAGATCTTGCTTAGGTAGCCATGTTGGTGAGACTTTGATGACATTTCCAGCCGTCACAATCTCACACCAAACTCTCTGTTCTTTAGATCTTTCGATCTTTCTTAGCTCTCTTCTGCAACAATCCCAGAGACTTAAATACAGGAATCATGTTGTAGATAGATCAGTCAGAATTGGGCTCCATAGACTGACCATGGTCTTCTATAATGAACTCCATCTGTAATGAAGAAAAGTTTCCATGATGAAGGGTGAAGAGTGTAGATATCTGAAGCTATAAGGATACATATTTAGAATGCAGCTAGATATTGTGCTGGTTTAGTAAAGTGGCAGTTGTAGATTTTCCTCCGGGGTCCATGACTTCACTAGCCCCTGGGTAGTTTCTAGGTTTTCAGTAGTAGGCATGGTTTCCTTTCTGTTGAGTGGGCCTTAAGTCCAATTGGAGAGTGGTTGGTTATCAACAAGGTGTGCATGCCACTACTGCACCCTTGGGGCTATCACGTTATGCTGGTTTTCGTCGTAGTTCATCAGTGTCACATTTGGGGAGGGCAGTTGGTTGTTTCCTTCCTTTGGAAACTGGCTTGTTGTCTTCTAGTGCCAGGAAAGGTAATTCTAAGGGAGGAGGCTTTCAGGTCCGATCCAGCTTGCGTCCTCTTGGTCCTGTGTCTGGACTATGGTTGTTTTCTTATATGGATTTATTTGTCCTTCTTTTTATTCCACAATTCTAGATTTTTACCTTTCATGCTTTCCTAAATCTTGTCTTTATGTTGTAATTAATTTCTTATTTATTTCCTAGGTGAGTAACTCATTTCACTTACTTTTGTTTAGCAATGAAAGATCTGCTTGGGGGGAGAAGGGGGGGATAGGAGGTTTGCAGAGGGGAAACTGGGAAGGAGCATAACAGTTGAAATGTAAATGAATAAAATAACCAATAAAAAAGATCTGATAGGTAGGTATGTAGATAGATAGATAGATAGATAGATAGATAGATAGATAGATAGATAGATAGATGATAGATAGATGATAGACAGACAGATATGGTCTATAGATGAATAAAAACACAATTAAATTAAATTCAACATTCTAGTAACCTAAAACACAGATAGTTCATGGATCTCAGTTGCTTATCCCACTGTCTTGGAAAACAAACGTGTTCTTGGAGAAAGGGATGCTAATAGGACAGGAACTGTCCAAGATGATCCTTAGCATCTTACAGAGTCAAGATGTGGTCAAAGGTTAGAGGGTTGATTCCGTGGTTAAGAGTACTTGCGGTTCTTTCAGAGGACCAAGGTTGGATTCCCAGCACCCTACTTGGCAACTCACAGCCATCTGCAGCCCCAATTCTAAGGGATCTGACATCCCCTCTGACCTGCACAGGCACTGCATGCACATGGTACACAGGAACTGTGTCATCTCTACTCCGCCCCCCCTCTCTCTGCCTTTCTATATCTCTCTGTTTCTACCTCTTTTTCTCTCTGTCTCTCTGTCTCTGTCTCTGTCTCTCTCTGTGTGTGTGTGTGTGTGTGTGTGTGTGTGTGTGTCACACAACTTAGTTAATGAATTGGAAAGCCCATCTGCTGCATAAAGAACTCCGAGAAACTCACATCTATACAGCAACTTTGCAGAAGAGGGCAGTAATTCTAGACTCCTTAGTGCAGACTGTCTTCCTCCCAGAGAGCTAATCTAGAAAGGGAGGAAGAAAGGAACTTCATAGCAGAGAAACCTGACAAACAAGCTAGAGATCAAGGCCAAGTAGCAACAGTGTCATGTCAAGCCACATCGCCTGATGGGAACTTGGAGACAACAAACATGTTCTGCCTTGTCAGCCAATTTAACCAATTTGTTCAAAGAAAGGTGGTCAGATGGATGAAGAGGGGGTACAGAATACAGATAGCGATCAATGTTAGAGGTAGAAAAATAAAAGAAATATGGAAGGAGAGGGAGAAAGTGAGTATGTTTGATGATAAAATGCTTTTGAGACACTCCTTACTTCAATCCATTCCTTTTGTTTATGTATAAAATAATAGCCTTCTTTATTGCATTTTTATAGACCATATCATTGAACTTTGCTCATACTCACCCCTGCTAACCTCTCTGCCCCTCCCCTTTCTGCCTTTGTATTAGTTGCACCTGGGCGCATATGTTTAAATCTGGTTCTGCTTATGGGAGACATTATTCCATACTTTGATTATCTCTTTCCCCATTACCAATTCTTGTTTCCTCTTCCTTCCTTTTAGACCTCTTCTTGACCCTCACCCCACCCCTTCTGTTTTCATTTCTTGGACATTTTCTTAGGCTGCTGAGAAGTGAGCCAGTCACTAGAGGAAGGGATGCATTTAAAGGGAATGAGACGAGCTACTGGATGGACGGCAGAGGCACTGGAAAGATGTCCTTCCAGGAGAAGAGACTTCACAGCAGATGGGCTCGCTCAGCAGGGAGGGAAGGAAGGAGGAAGGGAGGGAGGGAAGGAAGGAAAGAGGGAAGGAAGGAGGGAGGGAGGGAGGGGAGGAAGGAGGGAGGGACAGAGGGAAGGAGGGACAGAAAAAGGGAAGGAAAGAAGGAAGGACAGAAGGAAGGAAGGACAGAAGGAAGGAAGGAAGGCAGGCAAGATTTCAGATAATAAACAGAGAAACTCAGCTTGTCTGTGTCCTGCAAAGGAGATAAAACCAGGAGTTACAGACTAGAGGTTTGACAGGGTTGAAGGTTGAACTTAGCTATTGGAAGTTCAATGCTGACCTTTGGAATGAGTTGCCATGGAATGACAGTGACCCAGGGTCCAGTGAGGGAAGGAGTCACCAGGGGCAGGTAAGGAGACTATGACAGCAAGTGATGCTGTTCTTTTAGTTAGTAAGACTAGAGGGGAATAGAGAGATGGACTGGCGGCTAGATTTCAAAGAAAACCACGCAAATTTTAGAACAATTTCTTAAATTGTGATGTGTTCAGGAATCATCATACACAGAGGCAGAGGCTGGCATGAGACACAAATCTTAATTTTGTTGGCCAATGAGACTTCCGGCGCTGCTTTGTCAAGGCACAATCGACTACAAATTGCCTAGCACTCATCCAACGGCAGAAGAAATTAGGACCGAGACGCTGGTGCGCACATAAACCTGCAAAGCCAAGGATTTCTGAACTTTATATCCAAGATTTTTTTAAGGCGAGTACTCACCACACATCTGGATTCTCCACAGTAAACACTTTCAGTTATCTGTGTTCCTCAATCCATAAAAGGGGGTTGTCTAAATAGATGAGCATAAGTGGGAAATCAAAGAGAACAAAGTGAACACTTGAAAATTGCACCTAGGAGTTTAAAACAAACTGGCAATCTAGCTAACAGGCCCAGCGCAGCCTTTTTCAACCTTCCAGAAAGCATCAATGAAGACACAGTATTGGCGAAGTATAGTAGGAGATAAAAAAATCAATTTATCATAAAGATGATGGAGAAACAGAATAAGGAGGGGTCAGCCCACATGAGTTTTGTTAAACCTGAGAGACAATATTGAGAGAGAGAGAGAGAGAGAGAGAGAGAGAGAGAGAGAGAGAGAGAGAGAGAGAGAAACAGACAGACAGAAAGAGAATAAAATGTGACCTTCCTTACCCATTGCTAATACCCTGATTGGAAAGTACTGAGGGAACGTATCAGAAAATTGAAGCTGCTTGGTTTCTATGGCTGGAGTTGCCTTTCCAATGATGTGTAATGCTCCTCCTACCCCAACACTTCTAGCTGTACCTGAACAACTGCTGCTAACTTACAGTCAATGATTGCCTGAAAACAATAGGCCAAATGTATGTCAGGGGGCAATCAAGGAAAAGAAATCCTGGGAGCTGAATCTGTTTGTGGGAAGCTAAATAAGATGCTTGATCCATTCATGGGAGGTGAGGTCTATCCATGGGAAGCTAGATCTATCCATGGGAAGCTAGATCCACCCATAGGATGCTAGATCCATCCATGGGAGGTGAGGTCTATCCATGGGAAGCTAAATCCACCCATAGGATGCTAGATCCATTCATGGGAGGTGAGACCTACCCCTGGGAAGCTAGATCTACTCATGGAAGCAAATTAAAAACATAATGATCTCTGATAAAAGTCCTCAAAGCACCATGCAACAAAGTTACAAGACTGTTCCTTGATTCCTGAGAGCCTGGGTAGATTAATAATGCCTAGAGCTGGCACATTAAATGACTCTCTCAAAATACTGTCCTGGTGCCTCCCAGCCTGCAATTCAAGCGGACAAGGAATATAAGCTGTCTGTCTGGACTCTAGAGCCTCCTGGTTGCTAGCATAGCCCATACAGATGCTGTGGAGAAACTTGGCTTAGGTTCTGTTGTGCTGTGACATTCCATTCTTGAGGTCAGTATAAAGAAGAATCCCGGGGATGAGGTGAGTAGGGAGAAGTAGTGCTTCAGAGGCTGAAGAGATGGCTGCTCTTCCAAAGGTCCTGAGTTCAATTCCCAGCAACCACGTGGTGGCTCACAACTCTGTAATGAGATCCGATGCCCTCTTCTGGCTACAGCGTACTCAAAGAGGTGGCGCTTCAGAATATGGGAGAAGCTGGCTGGGCTAGAGTGAGCAAGCAGTTTTGACTAGACAGCTCCAGATCTGCATTGAAAACACATTCCAGCTGCAACAAAGCCAATCCAGGTGACACTCAGAGAACCACTCACAAAGCTTTTGATTTATGTCCTTAGTACAGACTAGCCATTCCTACAGACCCCAGCCAATCACTGCAGGGACCTTGACAATATTGCTGGTGGCACTGTTGATCTTAGAAGATGGCAACAAGCCCAGCCGGCAATCAGACCAAATGGGGCTTAGAAGCCCATTCATGTAAGCGGGAGGAAGGGGCATCCCTGTCCTCTGGCTCTGTTAAGTAAGGGTGGAGGGGAAAACAGCCAGTTGGAGCCATCCTGTCCGACCACCGAGGAAGCTGTTTTATATGCTGGGGCTGCCACTGTCACAGGTAAGTGGAGACTGGCTGATTGCAGTCGCAGATCTTTAGACGCATGTTAGATTTAACAGTAAATGCATGGAATGCTAAATATTTAAACTTGAGAATCGTAGGGAAGCACAAAAAGCTACGCTCTTGGGAAATGCCACCACTGGGCATGGTTCCGCATCTGTGTGTCTCTTTACATCCCTCATGGTGCCTTAGTTACTGCCTTAGTTAGGGTTATTATTGCTCTGATGAAACACTATGATCAAAAGCAAGTTGAGAAGGAAAGGATTTATTGGGCTTAGATGTCCTGAATCACCGTTCACTCAAAGCAGGAACTCAAACTGGGCAAGAACCTAGAGGCAGGAGCTGGTGAAGAGGCCATGGAAGGGTGCTGCTTACTTGTTTGCTCCTCGTGGCTTGTTCACCCTGCTTTCTTATAGAATCCAGGAGCACCAGCCCAGGGGTGGCACCGTCCACTGTGAGCTTGGCCCTTTCATATCAATCGCTAACTAAGAAAATACTTTACAGTCTTACTATAGCTAGTGTCAAGGTTACATAAAACTAGCCAGCACAGTTATTTTTCCTGTTGCTGTGATTAAAACACCTGACAAAAGTGGTTAAGGAATTTAATCACTTAAGGTTTATTTTGACTCCAGTCCCAGGGTAGAGCCATGATGTTGGAAAGTCACGGTGGCAAGAGCTCTAGATAGCTGGTCACACCCACCGTCAGGAAGTAGGGTAGAGGGTCATGCCTCACTTTCTCATCTCTATTCAATCCAAGATCTTAGCCCCTGGAACGGCACCACCTTCAGTGGATATGTCTTCCCACTTCAACCTACTGAAGAGAATGCCACACAGGCTTGCCCAGAGAGGCCTCCCACACGCTTCTAGGACTCACAGTGTTAGCAGCTGAGATTAACCTTCAAAAGTAATATTGATCTGCAATGCTGAAAATCTGACTATTGACTTCTTGCTCAAATATTTCCAGACCAGGGCTATGAGACTTGTCTTTCAGGGTCTACTTTCTGAGCTTGGAATATATGGAGTAATCTACAGTGTCTTTCACACATTTTGCCTTGTTGGAATATGAGTGGCAGACACCCCTTTGCCAGGAATATTTAGAAAGGTCTGCAAACTGGTGATCAAATACCCAACGCGTTTATTTCAGTTTACAGTTCCACATCACAGACCGTTACTGAGGGAAGTCAGGGTAGGAATTCAAGTAGCACAGGAATAGACAGGAGCTGGTACAGAGGCCATGGAACACTGCTGACTACTGGCTTCCTCTCAGTAGGCTCATCAGTCTGCTGTTTTGTATAGAACCCAGGACAACCAATCAGAGATGGCACTACCCACAGACAGCTGGGAGCACCTACATCAATCACCAATTGAGAAAACATGCCACAGCGTCTGTAAGGTGAAGAACACTGACAAAATGGCAACCCATGAAAATCAGGAAAGTATCTTTACCCATCCTTTATCCCATAGAAGGCTAATATCCAATATATACAAAAAAACTCAAGAAGTTAGACTCCAGAGAATCAAATAACCCTATTAAAAATAGGGTACAGAGCTTAAACAAAGAATTCTCAACTGAAGAATCTCAAATGGCTGAGACGCACTTAAACAAATGTTCAACATCCTTAGTAACCAGAGAAATTCAAATAAAAATGACTCTGACATTCCACCTCACACCAGTAAGAATGGCTAAGATGAAAAACTCAGGTGACAGCAGGTGCCGGTGAGGATGTGGAGAAATAGGAACACTCCTCCATTGTTGGTGGGATTACAAGCTGGAAATTAGACCTAACTATACCACTCCTGGGCATATAACCAAAAGATGCTACAACATATAACAAGAACACATGCTCCATTATGTTCGTAGCAGCTTTATTTATAATAGCCAGAAGCTGGAAAGAACCCAGATGCCCTTCAACAGAGGAATGGATACAGAAAATGGGGTACATCTACACAATGGCATACTGCACAGCTATCAGAAACAATGACTTCAAGAAATGCGCAGAAAAATGGATGGAACTAGAAAATATCATCCTGAGTGAGGTAGCACAGTCACAAAAGAACACACATGGTATAGACTTACTGATAAGTGTATATTAGGTAGAAAAAGCTTGGAATACACACTATACAATCTCACAGACCATGTGAAGCTCAAGAAGAAAGAAGACCAAAATGTGGATGCTTCAGTCCTACTTAGAAGGAGTAACAACATAATCATGGGAGGAAGAGAGGGGGAGGGGAAAGGGGGCAGGATCAAGTATGGGAGGAAACTGGAGGGGGGAGATGTACAGAGGTCAGGAATTTAAACAGGGGTATGTAACAATGGGGGACTGAGGAATGGGGGGTAGCCACTAGAAAGCCCCAGATGCCAGTAAAGCAAGAGGCTCCCAGAACCTATCAGGGGTGACATTAACTGAAATAACCAACAAAGGGGAGAGAGAACCTGTAGACCACATCCAGAGGTTAGGCACGCTCCCACCCACCCATCTCCAAAATTTTAACCCAGAATTGCTTCTTTCTAAAGGAAATGCAGGGACAAAGAGTGGAGCAGAGACTGAAGGAAAGGCCATCCAGAGACTGCTCTACCTGGGTATCCATCCCATGTGCAGACACCAAACCCAGACACTATTGTTGAAGCCAAGAAGTGCTCTGACAGGAGCCTGACATAGCTGTCTCCTGAGAGGCTCTGCCAGAGCCTTACTAATACAGATGAGGATGTTTACAGCCAACCTTCAGACTGAGCACGGGGACCCTAATGGAGGAGTTAGGGGAAGGACTGAAAGAGCTGAAGGGGTCTATAACCCCACAGGAAGAAAAACAGTATCAACCAACCAGATCCCCCAGAGCTCCCAGGGCCTAAACCATCAACCAAAGAGGGACCCATGGATCCAACTGCATATGTAGCAGAGGATGGCCTTGTCGGACATCAATGGTAGGAGAGGTCCTTTGCCCTGTGAAGGCTTGATACCAGTGTAGGAGAATGCCAGGGCAGGGAGGCGGGAGGTGGGTTGGGGAGCACCCTCCCAGAAGCAGGGGGAGTGTGGGTGGAATAGGGGTTTGCGGAGAGGACACCAAGAAAGGGGACAACATTTGAAATGTAAATAAAATAACCAATAAAAAATTGCAAAAAGAAAAAAAGAAGAAAAAGAAAAGAAAACATGCCACAAGTTTTCCCAAAAGACATCCATATGAGGCAAACTTAATTTAAGGCAAAACTTAATTTTTCTAAATTAAGTTTTCCTCTTCCACATGGATTCTACCTTAAGTCGAGTTGCTATGAAACAAGTCAGCACAGGAACTTTCAAATATGGGCACAAAACCCCTGAGATCCTGCTACTGCACATGATATAAGTCAGGGAGGGACAATAGAAATCTTGCTTAGTGAGGCAAAACCAGAAAGCAGGCATGATGTGCAGGAGAAAAGGAAAGAAAGAGGAAGGAAGGAAGGGAGGAAGGAAGGAGAAGCAGGAGAATTGAGGGGAGGGGAGGGAGTAAGGGAAAGAGGAAGGAAGAAGAAGGGGTATAGGAGGACAGGGGAGACACAGAGGGGTAAACAGGAGGCAGAGGCATGAGGATGGAGAAAGGGGAGGACGTAGACAAATAGGAGGAAGGAAAAAGAGGAGAGAAGAAGTGGAAGGGAGGAAGAGGGAAAGATAAGGAGAAAGAGAGAAAGGAGGAAGAAGAGAAAGATGAAAGGCAGAAGAAAGAGGAAGAGAGAGAAGGAAAGACTCAAACGTCCATCAGGAAAAAAGCCCACATTTCCCCGATTCTGGTTCCCCAGCCAGTTAATGCTTTATTTTATCCATCTAAGATACTATTGACTGGAAGATAAACTTTTACAGAACGCCAAGTCGGCCTGGGTGGCGGTGGAGTGCGAGGATCTGCTCGCTACACCAGGACACAGTGCCTCATCTCAGCGTTTTCGCCTTGCACTTAGCACACGAGTGAGACGGCGTTTCGGTCGACTCGTTAAACATCTCATATCACTAGCATGCACTGTTCTAGTTTTAAAAAACATTCATGATTATCGCTGAAAATAAACATTCGGTAAGGGGTGAGATAACGCCCCATATAAACGTTGCTTGCCACCAAGAGAAACCTGCAGTGCCAGTTAGGGGTTACATCTAATCAAAGTGTAGCCAAACAGGTCCCATAGAAAACAGCACATAGCTCTGACAATTACCAAGGTTATTGTTCACTCCCTGCAAACTGATGATGAAGTCCTATGGCTGAAGACAACACACATCTCATTGAATGTGGAGATGTAGAGTTGGTCCCTAAGTAGAGTTTCACCCTTGCTGACTGATGTTTATGGTACTGGAAGGTCCTCTGTATACGCTACCAGAGGAGCAAGGTGACCACCAACTCAACTACAAACACTGTGATGATCTGCAATGGAGACCTGCCTGCAAGAGTGCATCAGAGGTGCGACAGTGGCATCAAAGTTGTGGGAGTCACCAACCACTGTCTCTATAGGCATGAGGCTCACTCCCTGAGATGGAATCCATGTGTGACACAGAAATGACTCCTAATGACATTCTGCTAGATCAACCCCTTGCTCAGTCATCCTCAGAGAAGATCCCAGGATATGGCAACTAACACAGAGACCCAACAGTGGACAATGCGCAGAGAGTGAGAGATTTTGTAACAGTCAGTCCTAAGTCAGTCCTAAATGTGTCTTCACCAAACCCTTCCTTTCAGGGCTGAAGGGAGTTATAAAGAGAGGGAGGCAGAAAGATGGAGAGAGCCAGAGGGAATGGAGGGTACCAAGGAAACAGTGCCGTCTCGACACGACAGGACTGATTCACAGACTGTGGCAGCATGCCTGGGCCTGCATATGTTCAAGCCAGAGGGGGTCCCAGTGCTGAGAGAGGGAAGTAGATGTGATCTCCAACCCCTAACCAAGACGTTATCTCCAATTGACCCCTCCTGCACAGGAAAAACATGGTTTTATCTAACAAAGTCTCATGGATACACTAACCATAGTTCATGGTAGGTTCCATGCCCAGCATTTGATGGCCCACACAGAATGAATTCAATGAGATTTTTGTACACTTTTGGTCTCATATTTCTTGCTTTGGGAATAGTTTTTGTTTTACTTTCTTTTATTTATATGTTATGCTTCTGATTTTGTTTTTTCACGGTTTTGTGTGTGTTTCTTGTATTTTTCTTCTTTTTAATATTCTTGTTTGTTTTTGTTTGTTTTATAAGGAAGGAGGAGAAAGAGGAAGAGAGAGAGAGAGAGAGAGAGAGAGAGAGAGAGAGAGAGAGAGAGAGAGAGAGAGAGCATGGATTTGGGCGAGTGGAGAAGTGAGAGGATCTGACAGGAGTTGAGGGAGGGAAAACAGAGATGAGAATATGTTGTATGAAAAAAGATTTCCAATAAAACTTTAACCAAATTTAAGAAATAAAGAATCCCTTGAGGGTTGCTGAGCGGAGGATGGAGGAAGCCGCAGAGAGGCTTGTGTGGGAGAGCGGGGCTGCTCATCTCACAGGACCAACATGCAGGGTGTTGAGGCCTTAGCTGTCCTGTGCAGGCTCTCTGCAAAGTGCAGCACGAGGAGAGTCACTGACCTCTACCCACTGGACACCAGCTGCCGCCCTCTCCACTCCTGACCTCCAAACTACTCCAGACACTGTCTAGGACTCCAGAGACACTGTTGCTACCACAGACAAAGTCATCCCAACTGGAAACACAGTTCTATAGTGTGGTTTCCGTCCCATTATATATTCTGTCCATGTGAAAGCTATAGGTCGAATGCTCAGCTTAGCTGCCAGCCTTTCCTTATCCCCTAACAACAGATCAGGAAGATTCCGTGTGTGTGTGTGTGTGTGTGTGTGTGTGTGTGTGTGTGTGTGTGTGTGTGTGTGCGCGCACGCGCATGCGCGTGTGGGTCCGTCCCCTAGTTAGGATTACTATTCTATGATGAAACACTGTTACCAAAGGCAAGTTGGGGAGGACTCCAGGACAGGAACTCAGGCAGGGCAGAAACCAGTAAGGAGCTGATAAGAGGACATGGAGGAGTGTTACCTACTGGCTTGTTCCTCATGACTTGCTCAGCCTGTTTTCTTATAGAGCCTGGGACCATCAGCCTAGGGGTAGTACCACCCACAATGGGCTGGGTGTGTACGTACCAGTCACCAATTAAGAAAATACCCTATGGGCTTTCATACAGCCCGATCAGATGGAGAGCATTTTCTCAATTGAGGGTCCATCATCTCTGATGGCTATAGCTTGTGTCAAAATGATGTACAATTATCCAGTATAGTATATGTGTGAGCATGTGTGTGTTCATGTGTACACATTTGTACACTGATGTGCATGGCTCAAATCTTGGTATATTCTTTAATTGTTCTCTGACAGATTCAACTAGTCAACTGGCCAGTGAGCTCCAGAAATCCTCCTGGGATTGAAAGAAACTGTCACTGCACTTGGCTGTGTGTGTGTATGTGTGTGTGTATGTGTGCGCACGTGTGCGCACATGCATGTGCTGGAAATCCAAATTTGAGCCCTCATGTTTGCATACCACACACTTGACTGACTGAGCTATATTCCCAGCCCCATTCCCTATGTTTTCATGGAAGCAGAGCATCATATTGGACCATCCCCCACTGTTGGAATGAGGCTGTTCCCAAATTTTACACCATTATAAAATAATGTCATGGTGACCACCTTGTGCAAAACTCATTTTCTGTAACTGATTATTTCTCTGAGAGAGATGCCTCATGACAGAATTAGCAACCCGACAGTACAGAGGAGTCTGAATTACATGAGCAAATGTGCAGGCTTGAAAACACCGGCTGGGAACACGGTGTCTGGAGTGTGAATCACCACCTTTCAAAACATGCTCTCCAGAGAGCCTACTCCTGTCACTCTCCCAAACCAACATGATTTCTAACTGCATTCCAAGCACTTACCTCATCTACCCACAGAGAAGAGTAGCTCTCGCTCCTCATCAAAGAAGCCTCTTTGTGCAGCCGATGGAGAGGCCATTACAGAAATCCACAACTGGCCAGAACGAAGGAGGAAGTGACCGTGGTGAGCCCAACAAGACCTGGCAGTGAAATCTCTAGCCCTATGGCTCAGGGACATCAAAGAGGATGCGACAGATAAGAGCTAAAGGACCACGACACCTGCTGCAATTCAGTGTCTTCTAGCTCTGCTAGGGAAGCTGCAGCCCTGAAATCTTAGCAACATGGTATAAACCAGCCCCGGGAATGGCAACATCAGTGCAAATGTGAGTGAGTTCCCACAGGTTCCCACATCAGCTGAGGAGCTGCAGGAAACTCAGCAACTATTTCTCAGAGAAGAGTCTCTGATGATGGGTTAGCCCCAGTGCTCACGTCTAAGCACATGTATGTATAAGCAACACTAAATTGACTTGGTAGGATGTAGGGTATATAGACTACTGAATATATACATACATATATATATATTGAATACATATATGAATATACATACACATATATATATATATATAAATACACACACACATACACACACACACACATATATATATGGTCATGAATTTGAGAAAGAATGGAGTGATAAGGGAGGAGGGAGAGGAGGATAGAAATTTATAAATACAGTACTCATGTGTGGAAATTTCAAAGATAGATTAAAAAAAGAAAAAACGCTCCCTAGGATGATTCCTGGAGCTCAAACCAAAAACTAAATAAGACTTTCTCCAATTATTCAAAGCAAATGGGTAAGATTTCTCGCCCTTTAACTTTTTTATCCAGTAAGTACATGGTTGTCTTAATTATGTGCCTCCAATACTAACAAGTCCCAGCAAATGTGAAGAATCAAGAAATCAGCATATAGCGTGCTCGTGTGCACATATGTGTATATGACATGAAAGTAACAACACAGCGGAGACTGTGAGGGGGAAGGGAGAGCTCTAGAGGGAGGGGACAGGGACAAGAGAGGCAATGGAATGTAGGTAGCATGAAAGCCCAGTGAAGAAGACCAACAAGACTGTGAAGACCACAAGAAAGAATGTAAGAAGAAGGGTTAGAAGTGTGTGTGTGTGCGTGTGTGTGTGTGTGTGTGTGTGTGTGTGTGCGTGTGTGTGTGTGTGTGTGTGTGTGTGTGTGTGTGTGTGTGTGTGTGTGTGTGTGGTGTGTGTGTGTGTGTGTGTGTGTAGATTACACTGTTACCTATTGCTAAGTATACTAACCCCAAATAAATAAGTAGGTATATGTTAGTCATAGTAGAAACATGGGAAACAAACCTGTTTTGTGTGTGTAGATATATATGTGTGTGTATACATATATTCATGCATACATTCTGTGATTGAGGACCTTGAATATAGTATATCGAAAACATCCTGCATGTCAGTCTGTCAACTGTGAAGAGAAAGACTGAGAAGCTGATGACATGTGAGGCTGAAATATACTTCTGAGACCCCTTGGGAGGCTGACGAAAACCCCAAAGAAAATTCGGTCCTGCCAAGCACTTCATTGTTGACAAAAATGATCTGAAACTTCACGTTTGGCACGGCCACCAGGGTAGATCCCGAAGGCCACTTTAGAGACCATCACTAGGTCTCACTGTGGCTGCTGTGCTGAAAGGAGACCCTTGCCTGCCCATGGAGGTAAAGGGGTCACTTTGTCTCTATTTGATTCTTCCCTATGCTTTTGTATATAAAATAAAGTCTGTAAGTGGAAGATAGACAGATGGCAGATAGTCTCACACACATATCTAATTTTAATTGCATTATTTATTGTGTGTGTGCGTGTGTGTGTGTGTGTGTGTGTGTGTGTGTCTGTGTGTGTGTGTGTGTACAAGCATACACTTAGGAACGTCAGAGGACAACTTGAAGGAGTTGATTCTCTCACAATATGGGTCTCTGTGCCGGAACCAGGTCATTTGGCTTTATGGCAAGCACATTAACCCACGGAGTCATCTGGCCGTCTGGCTATCTTGTCACCTCATCTTTTGAAGCAGTGTCTATCACTGAACCTGGAGCTCACTGATTGCTAGTCTGGCTGGTAGTCCAGCAGTAGACGGTTGGAGAGCAGTTTGCTACAGGTGCAGTGGAATGGTGCCCTCCTGCCTCATACTTTTCCTCCCCTGCCTCGCTGACTCTCTGAAAGTTGGAGAATGCAATCACCATGCTATTCACAGCTCTCTGAGCATCGAGACAAAGACCAGTTCTCTGAGACGCACCTTCCTTTCATGCACAGAGACGCTCCCATCACCGATGTGAAACCTCCACACTGCCTGGGATTGGATGTCCCCCCCAACACACACGCCCCCATGGCTCTGAAGTCTATCAGCCCAGGAGAAGCGTTCGGTGTGATTTCAATGGGGTTGAGGAGGACAATGGCTCCTGATTGGGACGCCGCCCACCCCTGTCAGATATTGGGCGGCAGCACAGTGAGCTCTCTATTGAATGACAGTGATGTTCCCCAGCCGCCTCACACCCGGAAGAATCTGTTGACTGCTGAGAACAGAGCGAGACAGTCAGGGAAACGTAAAGTCCTGTTTCTCAAAAGAGACGGGGAAGGGAATGAGGTAGCTGTAAAGAGAAGAAAATTGCTGGCTATCTGTCTAAGCTGGGGGCCCACATTCATTACACATCCAGTGTGGGATGCTGGCCATAGCTGGCAATGCTACCACTCTCTGTTGCTGTGGTTTGCTGAATGCCAGACACATCTTGCAAAGGACACTGTCACATTTAACCATTACAACCACCTTATAAGGTGTTTGTTTTAGTCCATTTTTCTGTTGCTAGAACCGAACCCCACAGACTGGATAATTTATAAAGGAAAGAAGTTGACTTAGCTCGCAACCCATCAGTTTTAGCTCCATCCTGTCCACCTCCGTCTGCTCTCTCTAGCCTCTCTCTTTGTTCTGCAACTGCACGTTGACTTCTGTTTCATCCAAGATTCCAAAATTTTCATTGACAGTCTTTGGTGCATGCAAGCATTTAAATTAACTAGTTGGTATTGGAGGTGAGGTAGGCTGCTTTTGCAAAAAGAAAAAAAATGAGGTTCTGAATAATAGCTTCGAAAGTGTAAAAAGTTGTGAGGAAGAAGGGAGCAGAAAAGAGAAGAGTCCACATCTTACTCTAGGTTAAAAATGCTCGCTCATGTATGTGCACACGTGTGCTGCACTGACAGCTAACCAAGTATACGTGTGAAAGCTAGACTACTTGGGATACACATTTCAAGGCAATAAAATCCCTTTTCATTGGTAGTTAAAATAAGTGAATAACCCACATCTCCTGCTTTCCAAGGAATAATTGGCTGGAGTTTATGGTCCTAATGGCTTATACTCTCCAAATTCTATAACCTGACCAATAGCAGCAGGCATGGTGGTACCCTGTAGTTGACAATTTGACACTTCGTGAGACACTACTGTGGTAGGCAGCACAAGTGGCAGTGAGAACACTCAGGTCCACATGCATAACAGACTGTTCCCTGCACCATTCATTCTATTTCCATCTAAATCCAGCCTTCACTGAGTTTAGGCACCTTCCTCCTCTGTGCAGGGAAGGGCCTTACATACGGGCCTTACTGTGGTCATTAGAAAGTCTGTTCTGCCTTTCACGACTGGAACAGCTTCGGGCAATCCCATCCTCCCAGCATTTTATGCGTGGTGAGCTCCATTTTTCTACTGTTAAACAATGACTTGTGAGAGGCAGGTAGAAACACAATCAATTCAGTTTGGCCACTAGGCATGTACTGAGCGCCTCCAGCAGCCCCTCATCATGCTAGGTTCAGGACACAATGCTGAGAAAAATGTACCCTTCAAGTCAAGGGCCAGGAAGCCTAAGTAAAGGACTTCGAATGATTGCAACTATAATCTTGACTGAATAAAAATAAGAGAGACTGTGATTCAGAATGTATTTACTCTGCCTTACAAATATGCTAATCGCCCGAGTCATTTAGCCTGCTTTGCAATGAATATTTGACAGATATTTATGATCCTAATAGCTCATGTCCTCAAAGCGCTGTAATGCTTTTTATAACCTAATCTGCAGCAACAGCCGTCGCTCCCTCTGGTAATCAATTTAACGTTTGAAAGGTCTTTTTCCTGGTAACCAATACAAATGGAAGAGAGGACACTCATACACACATTTTCGAGTGGTTTTGTAATGCTATCTGGGTTAAGATTCACTAGGCTACAGACAACACTTCCGTTAAAATAAATGACTGCAACTTGGTGCTGTGATTCCTGTAATAGAAATAGCTCCGGACTACAGCAGGGCAAGCAATTAATATCAATTGAGGAGATGACGTCAGAAACCCAACAGGGTAGACAGTATTTAGACTGAGCAGCAACGGATGAGTGGAGTGCATTTGGTACGTAAGTGAAGGGACCAGAAGGGTATCCCAGGAGAGAGAAGAACCAGAGTACAGAAGCTGAAGAGGGAGAACACACGGTATGAGCGGGGGCATCAGTCATCGGCTGCAGTGAGCAGGACAAGGGGGCGATAAGGATGTGAGGACAAAGACGAAAGTGGAAAAAAAATCAAGAAGCCACAGGATGAACAATGAACCAAGGGAGAAAATGTACTAAGCTATTAATTCAAGTGCAGATAAACGCCTGTGTTTATTCACTAAACAAATATTTGTTGGACACTGTCCCAGTTAGCTTTAATTGTCAACTTGACATAGCACAGAGTCATCTGAGAGGAAACCCTCCATTGAGGAATTGACTAAGTCAGACTAAATCAGTGAGCTTTTTGTGGGTTGGCCTTGGCTGGTAATTGACACAGGAGGGCCCCCGCCCACTGTGGGTGACAACATTCCCTTGATTGTATAAGAACGTCAACTGAGCAAGAGCCGGCAAGCGAGCCTCTATGGTTTCAATCCAGTGCTTCAAGTTCCTGAGCCTTGAGTTTCTTCCTAATTTGTCTCAGTGACAAACTTGACTGGGAGTATAAGCTGCATCGGCCCTTTCTTCCTTTGGGTTGCTTTTGGTCAGAGTATTTGACCACAGTAATAGGATATAACTAGAATGAGAGCTCCCCGTGTTCAGTCAGCAAGGGATTCCTCAGGTACTTAAACAAACAAGCACAATGATGGTACTAGGCTGAGTAGATGTGTCTAATTGCCTTGCCAACGTGAGACTCTGAGCTCTGATGGGCCCCAAAACCTATGTGAAAAGGCCCTGCTACCCCAGCATTGGGGAGGAACAGGAGGATCCCTCGAACTTCATAGCCAGCCAACCTAATCTACTTGGTTGATTAGTTTCAGACCAGCGAGAGAGACCCAGTCTCAAAAACGTGATGGGCAGTGTCTGAGGAACCACACCCTGGCTTGCATGCACTTAGACATGTGTGCTTCCAGCCCCCCTCTCACACACGTGAGTCACAATACAAAAGAGATCCTGCCTTGAGAGAGAAAAGGCTAAGTAAAGTTGCTCAACTACAAACCATTGTTTTTACTAGAAATTGTTGGAACTGTCGGGGTGGGAGCCTGGGCTGGGACACTTCGGGGTGGAGCTAATTTGCCTTCGAGTACAAGAACTGGGATTGGTTGAAATAATGTAGACTATGGTGAGTGCTGCTACAGAAACATTCCGAGTGCTACCGAGGGCCATGCATTGATGCAGGGTAAGGGGCTCTACCTGGGAGTTATTTTACTCCCACCAGGGAGCCGTGAGCTTTCACAAGCCGGGTCTCACAACACTCACTGTAATGACAGAGCTTACAGTGTGACTCTGGTCCTTCAGAGCTTCAGCCTCCCATTTCCCTGCAAGCGGCTGATGAGCAGGTGCTAAGGCTGCTCTGGAAACATCTCTCATCCCCAAGTGACAGATTTAAGCCACAGAATCTGTGCTGCTGGGCAGTTCTCCCACCCCCAGCCCCTTTGATGTTATTTTCTGATTTGAGCTGCTTGGGGTCCTCTGTGGGGGGTTCTCTTTTGCTGTCCTGTGACTGTCATTGTTATTGTTTTCACTTGCTTATCATAACGTGTGTGTGTGTGTGTGGGTGTGTGTGGTGTGTGTGTGTGGTGTGTGTGTGTATGTGTGTGGTGTGTGGTGTGTGTGTGTATGTGTGTGTGTGTGTGTGTGTGTGTGTGTGTGTGTGTGTGTGTGTGTGTGTGTGTGTGTGTGTGTGTGTGTGTGTGTGTGTGTGTGTGTGTGTGTGTGTGTGTGTGTGTGTGTGTGTGTGTGTGTGTGTGTGTGTGTGTGTGTGTGTGTGTGTGTGTGTGTGTGTGTGTGTGTGTGTGTGTGTGTGTATGTGTGTGTGTGTGTGTGTGTGTGTGTGTGTGTGTGTGTGTGTGTGTGTGTGTGTGTGTGTGTGTGTATGTGTGTGTGTGTGTGGTGTGTATGTGTGTGTGTGTGTGTGTGTGTGTGTGTGTGTGTGTGTGTGTGGTGTGTGTGTGTGTGTGTGTGTGTGTGTGTGTGTGTATGTGTGGTGTGTGTGTGGTGTATGTGTGTGTAAAGGCAGCTGTATTTCGTAGTCTCTAGGAAGTGAGTTCTATTACTTGCAGTATCAGGTATGGAAAAATGTTGAATCAGTGGACGAAGAAGGCAACAAGAAAGCTGCAAATTCCCTTGTGTTCAGCCAGTACCACTGCACTCAATAGGTGCTGGGTCTTGTCCTTTGAGGCACTGAAAGAAATCATAGATTTCTTTTTAAAATTATTACTGGTTCCTTATGCGTTCTCTCTGTCTGTATGGATCTGTGCCCATCTCTGTCTACCTGTGTATTCATCAATGTGTGTCTATTCCTCACAGTGTATGCTTAGTAAGCTGTACGGTGGCCTAATCATGGGGCACACTTGTCCCTGTGTGCACAATGCAGAGCCAGAGGGAAGGAATCTCAAGTATCTTCCCTTCTGCTTCAAGCAGCATTTCTTGAGTCCTGTCTCTCTACCATGTGGGGCTCACTCACTGGGGTTGGACTAGCGTCAAAGTGTGATTCTGCCTTTCACCTGCCCCAGAAAAGTAAAGTTACAGGCCCAGCACCCCATTTTAAGTAAATGTAGAGGATGAATTCAGGAACTCTGCGCTGAAGGAGGCTTGACTGAATTACCCCTTGGTCTCAAAAGCCACAGGCTGGGGATATCCCACAATCTAGCAGCAGACTCTCAGAAAGCAGCACTCAAGACCCCATCCCAGATGTCTTTCATTAACCTCTCAGGCACATTATGCTCAGCAAAAATAAACAATCTGGAAGGTGGGCAGAAACATGACATGGACTGGAAGAGGTAAAATTAGGTGACAGGGTTCAGTGTTGGGACTGAAGGACCAGGCATGTGACAAAGCATAATTTTTAGCTAAAAACAGCCAGGCCTGCAATCATAATTAATCCAATATTTTAAAACCAAAGTCCTGTGGAAGGACAAGGGAATAAGTCAGTAAGTAAAAGTTTAAGGTTGTGTGTCTAGAACAGAGACCCTGTCCCAGCAGTGTTGATAGAAGTGGGTGGGGCTGAGGTGAGAGAACGGTGAGGGAGAGAGCAAGCAGAATGCATTATGTACAGATTTAAGCCACAGAATCTGTGTATGAGCTTGTAAAAAAGATGGCGCCTGAGGTTGTCCTTAGATCTCTACATACACATTCACATATATACATACATGTGCATATGTACCCCCAACACACACACACACAGAGACACACACACACATACACACACACAGACACACACATACACACACACACACACACACACACACACACACACACAGACACACACACACACACACACACACACACACACACACACACACACACACACACACACACACACACACACACACACACACACACACACACACAACACACACACACACACACACACACACAAACAAAAAAACACACACACACACACACACACACACACACACACACACACACATCGGCAACAATGAAAGCAATTAGACTGGCCAAGAGGGGTGTCTTTAATTTCAGCATCTGGGAGACAGAGGCAGGTAGATGTTAATTTGAGGCCAGCCTGGTCTACATAGTAAAGTTCAGACAACTCAGGGCTACATCGTGAGATCCTATCTCAAAAAAAAAAAAAAAATCCAATTAAAAACTAATAACAAGGCTCACTGCTGCGGCTGCGCCTCCTCGTTCCCAGCATCACCACTGCCGCCATGCCCAGAGGGCTGCTTATCGGGGACAAAGGCCCCAACTTTGAGGCCAATGCTACCATCCGCCGCATCCGCTCCCATGATTTCCTGGGAGATTCATGGTGCATTCTCTTTTCTCACCCACAGGACTTTACCCCAGTGTGCGCCACAGAACTTGGCAGAGCTGCAAAGCTGGTGCCAGAGTTTGCCAAGAGGACTGTTAAGTTGATTGCTCTTTCAGTAGACAGCGCTGAGGACTATCTTACCCAGAGCAAGGACACCAATGCTTACAACGGTGCAGCACCCACAGAAAAGTTACCATTTCCCATCATCGATGATAAGGACAGGGATCTTGCAACTCTTCAGGCATGTTAACTTAACAGAGAATCTACGCTAAAGGCACGTCAGACGGCCCGGTGGTGTTCATTTTTTGGCCCCGATGAAGAAACGTTGCTCATCTTCAGCCAGCCGCCAGAGCAAGGACTTAATGAGAGAGGCTCAGAGGGTAGACTCTTCCAGCTGACAGCAGCAGTTGATTGGAAGAATGGAGAGAGCATGAATGGTCCTTCCAACTCCCTTGCAGGAAGCCAATGATTCTTTCCCTTAAAGGAGTCTTCACCAGCAGCCCTGTCTGGTAAAAAAAAAGAAAAAAATACCTCCATTATAATGCCCGGTCTTGAGCTATTTAATTGGAATTGCAACTGCTCACCCATCACCCACGTACCTGAGGAGAACAACTATTGTCAGGTCCTTGTAGCAGTTCCAGAAAGGTTGTGTTGTGGTCACAGCCGAAGTCCTGTAGGTTGCTCACTATACTACTGGCTCATTAAATAGAAATGGCACCGTAACTTTCTCGGGATTCTTTACTCTAGGCCTTCGCCAGTATTCTGCCCTCCATCCATCACAGCGTCCTGCTGACTGGCTTTCTTGAAACAAATGGCGTCATAACCCTGGACTTGCAGGGTCTGTGATCAGTGTAAGGTAGTGTCAGTGGGGGCTCCATGCGAAATGATAAACACCTTCTGTAGCTTTCTGAACTGAAAGCCTTTCTGTTACCCATTTTGAGAACTCTAAAATGGGGAGAAACTTAATTTGCACTCTTTAGTAAAGAAGCGTGAAACAGCCTGGGAGAATTCTCTACAGGAAATCCACTTGTGAGTTTCTATCAAAGTGGCTCAAAGTCTTTGCCTCCTAAGAGGTGTGAGAGCCAGACAGAGCCTGTACTCTCCTGGAGTCGGTCTTGCTCTCATATCTACAAAGTGCGTGACCCACCTTATGAAAAGACAGGAGGTGACAATGAGCCATCACTACTAAATGTCCTAGGTGGTTACGCTTTGAAATTGCCAAGGATCAACAAATGTACCTACTAGAAAGCAACAAATAACAAAAACTAATAAATAAAAAAGTCCATGGAATAATAATATAGAAATATATAAGAACATGCATGCTTAGAGACACACATCAGGAGATACACACACACACACACACACACACACATGCATACACACACACGCACACACGCACGCACGCTTATATCCATGTTTATAGTAGATCCTGGAGTAATATAAAACCGTCCAGAATTGGGTATTCTGAAGTAAAAGTCAAACATCCCCTGCCGACAGTGAGACCGCTGCCACACACAGTAAAGCACCATCTCTAAGGAAATACTGCTGGCAGAGTTCTGTTTTATTTTTCAAATAGAGATTCTTCTTTGCAACAGACTTCTATAGTTAGCCTATGTATCAAGAACACAGCTCAACAGTTATAGAAAGCCATGTATTACACCTACCTACTACACTCTGTGCCTAGGGTAGCCCTCAAAGCACCCCCTTTCTGGAAACAAAGCCAATGTGCACTTGAGCCTGCTCCACAATGCTTTCCCTTCTCCCTGGTTTGCTTGGCTTTAGGAGTTTCCAGCAGAGAAAGCTGCTTGATGCGCAGATTGATGTGAGTGACAGAAGGGACTGGGGAAGCCTGGCTTGCCGCAGTGCAATGACTAGAAAGGACTGGTTTAGGAAGGCGCGTATTGTTGATCAGAAAATGACTCAGACAGGAAGATAGATGACATATCTAGTGAGACATTAGCTGGCTTTGCAGAAAGACATAAGAGAGATTCAGCACATGACCTGTGAAAGCAAATGCTCAAACCAGTTTTAGGGACTGGGTGGCAAGCTCAGGATCTTCCTTGGAGCGAGCTCTGCACAGGAAACGGAAGGCAGTCACTGGGCTGAGGGAGCTCCATGCTCATGGCAATCAGGGTTAAACCCTTTGTTAGCCACCACTCAGACACGAAGGAGCACTCATTGCTTCCACCTGGGCCTCAGTTTGCAGCTCCAGCTCTTGAAGACTGGAGGAGTGAAGGGCAGGATGCCCATCCAGGGTGCTAGAAGTTCGATGAAACGCAGCTTCCCAGATAGTCTCCACCCTTGGTCCCTCCTGATTCATCCATCATTACTTGTGTTTGACTCAACTCACTATGTTCAGCCATGGTATCTACATTCCCAAGACGGACCAATCCCCACACTTCATCCCCACAGACTTTAGTCACTCTCCAGAGAGCTATCTGTCGAACCCCTGCTGGTCTCCTCTGTAAAGTGCTCTGCCAAGAATCTCCTGGACTCAGCAACCATGATCATCACTGGCCAACAGTATTGTAATCCCTGACAACCTATAGAAGTATTGAACTCTCTAGCCCTTCTCTGAGTGAATCAACAGGTTGTAGCATATCTATCCAGTGGAATAATACTACACAGCTAGAAAGAAGACACTGCTGACACACAGGCAGATTCAAGTTTATTTCAAAGACACTGTCTGATAGAGAGACAGCAGGACCAAAAGGTCACACACTCAGATGGTTTATATGTATCATTTAAAAAAACAAAATAGTGAAGGAGGAGAGGGAGGACTTGGCTAGAGGCCAAGGGTGTAACTGCAACTATGAAGGGATACAGGAAGTCATCTTGAGGGTTGTAAACTGTTCTACACCGAAACATGTATGGAGGTTTCACACACAAAACAATTCTGTCAAGACATAAAAAGTACAAAAAGACAAATGTCTTTGGGCGGGGTGGGGGGTTGGTGAGGGAGAATGTCTCACTATGTAGCTCTGTCCTGAAGCTCCACTGTAGGCCAGCCTGGCCTTGAACTCACAGAGAGATCCTCCTGCCTCTGCCTCCCAAGTGCTGGAATTAAAGGCATGCATCACACTGACCAGTTGACAAAACACTATTCTTAAAGCAGAAATGTTAATTTAAAATCTCTTTTTAGGTGCATTTCTTTTTTAATCGTGGTGCATATGCCAGGAGGACGAAGAGGGAGTTTGATCTCAGAGGAGAGTTATGGGTGTTAGAGCCATCAGAAAATGGAAACAACTTGGATGTTATACATAGGAAGCACTTTTTGCATGCCTCTCTCTAGTCTGTACCAGTACCAGCACCATGGCCACTGCTAAGAAATCTTTCTTGACGAGGGGTAGCTGGGGGTAATGTGCTCATCCAGCATGCATAAGGCCCTGTTCACTCCACAGCACCACAAAAACAAACGTTTTTAAGTCCCTTTCAAAATAAAAGCCCTTGTTCAATGCTGTACTCACACTTGAGTATGAGGAACCTTCCTTCTACGGAAGAGTGAAAGGCTGGCTTCAGCTACTGAGACCCCAGAGGAACCCAGATGTAGATCTCCTTGGGCCTAATTTGGGCAGACCAAGAAGATGGATTTCTAACTCCCAAGGTTATTCAGTCTTGGGGGAAGCCCTCTGTACAAAAATGTCACCTTGGCATCCACACCAAGCACTAAAATACACATTCCAATCCCCATGTGTGAAGTCCTAACTACCTCTCCAGAAGATCTCCACATTTACCTCACAAGGCTGAGAGTGCCCATTAAATGAAAAATTTTTAAGGACATTTCTTGTATACACAGTGCGGCAGACCATGCAGGGTTTCCCTGGGAGCACCAGGAAAAGGTTCCCGTTAGCTGCTGTGAACCTTCCAAGATAGAGAGGGGGGAAGGAGGCTTGATAGTGATTTTATTCTCTCTTTCTTTTAAAATTATTGCCAGGTACAGTGGCATGATTTTAATCTGAGCATCCAAGATATAGAGGCAGGCAGATTTTCAGGAGTTTGAGGCCAGCCTAATCTACAGGTACAGTAACAAATCTAGGTCCCAGCTTGTCTATATACTGATTCTTTCTCTCTCCTCTTCCATATATATATATATATATATATATATATATATATATATAAAACTTATATATATAGAAATTCTTTTATTTATATATTATATGCAAAATGTATGTGGTTTATTTACATTTCTACATATGTATAACATACAAATTTACAGAAGTACATATAAATAAAAAATTTCTGACAGGATGATCAAATCAATGTAACATACCCATCAATTCATATTCACATGTCTTTTTTGTGCTGAAACACAAACATAGAAGAATTTTTTAATTTTATAGCTTGAAAAGAAGGCTCATCAGTCAGGGAGTTTCAGCCTCCCATGCCCAGCAGCCTCCACAGATGCCTGATCTGTATCTTTGAGGGATCTTAGTTCCTTTTGGCCTCCAGGGTGAGGGCAGTACTAACAAGTGCACAAACACGCTTACACATTGCTAAGAAAACATTTGAAAATGTTTGTTGTATTTTTATTTATTTTGTATAAGTGTGTAAAAAACATGGATGTGGCCACAATTGTTGTTCGGGCGATATGCAAATACATTGACGACACATAGTCTATTTTATATACACCCATATGGGAATACAGAACTCATGGAAAATTCTGCCTTTATCCTGAGGGGTTTATGCCGTCTTCCATACTGGCTTTCCTGATGTGCACTCCTACCCAATACTTTTTATCGATACAATCCATTCCCTTCTCTTCCTAGACTTCCCACTCTGCTGCCTTCACTACTTTGATTAAAACCATTTGGACTATGTAAGATAAAGTTCATTGTAGCTTTAATTTGATTTTTCTAATACTAAGGCTGAGCACTTCTCCCTTATGATGAGAATATCACATCCTCCAAAAGCTTATTCTTCTTAATTGAGATTTATTCTATGTAGAGCCAGCTTTGGGACTATGTCTGATTCAGAGGGGCAGCTTCAGCATTCAGATATAAGAGGATGCAGCCACTCCAAGTGAGCTGTGTCTGGGTGTGAGAGTTTCTATTGCTGTGAGGAGACACCATGACCATGCAACTCTTATAAAGGAAAGCATTTAATTGGGGCTGGCTTTACAGTTTCCAGAGGTTTAGTTCTTTTATCATCATGGCTGTGCAGGCAAGACATGCTGAAGAGGAGAAGAGTTTGGCATCTGGATCGAGGCAGCAGGAAGAGCAACAGTGCACTCGCCTGGCTGGAGCTACTGAAAACCCCAAAGCCCAACCCCAGTGACACACCTTCCTCTCACATAGGCCACACCTTCTAATAGTGCCACTCCCCATGGACCTATGCTTATTTTCATTCACACTACAGAAGGTGCAAGTTTATAAGTTTTACGTTATTTACACATTAATTATAAAACCTTTTCATTTCTTTCTGATGCAGAGTTGGTTAAGATAGCACATGAATGGGACAGTGGTACGGATGACCGAGCTAGTAAGCCTAGAGTGGTTGACCTCTCCCTGCTGGACCTGGGAGGACTGCGAATGCCTGTGTCAGCAGAGGGCACACCTGGGAGAGTCCCTGAGTGCGTCAGGTTGGCTGGAGAGTGACAGATCCATGCTGGATGGGAGGCAGTTCAAGGGCTGGGGTCCGCCTGAATCAAAAGAGGGACAAGAAAGCGTAGCTGAGCACGCGTTCCCTTTCTGGTCCACATGTTAGACGTGAGCAACTGCTTGATTACCTTCCCATCACTGCCTGTGCAGCTATGCAGATGATTAGTAGTGCCAGCAAAATGCACAACAACCAAGGGAAACAGGTTCTCCAATAGATACACTCCATCCAAGAAAGGCAGATCGACAAGTTCAGGAAGTGATACCAAGGAAAAGGTGGATGAGCAGAGCACCCAGGCAGTTATTTGGAGAAAAATGACATGTGAGGCTCCAAGGGAAAGTAAGGTTCTGCCAGCATGTCTCCACTAGGACTGAGGAGACGCACGCAGTACAAAGGCAGTAAGATGTGCAGATTTGAGAGCACAGAAAGCGCCTGAATTGTCGAGCAAGCAAAAGCTTGGAAATGAGCAAGGGCTGGGAGCTAAACAAACACACACAAAGCTATCTGCAGAAGCACTGCTCAGGATGGGTGAAGCTCACACAGTGGAGTAGAACCTGTGGGAGCAGGAGACAGCAGGAGCCCCTGGAACTGCAGGAGCAGTGGAGAAGGGCACATTACATGGGTGAGAGATGATTGCACAAATGGTGACTCACTGGGTAGCATTAGAAGAAAGCAGGATGCCACTCATGGTTGTCATTTGAAGTGATGGGGTGCCATCCTTTCTCAGATGCCTCTGTCAGGGAACAAGATGGAAGGCAGAAGGAAGGTAAGACGTAAGCGAATGAACAAAACCTTTCTGTTGAGATTTAGTCATCGGTAGAGCTTGGTTTGGTAGCGTGCAGGGCCTCTGTTCGGGTCTCACTCTGGAGAACCATCTCTACTGTCATGTAAATCAGTGGATAGCAGGTAAAAGGTCCCATTGAATAAGCATTTGCTTATCATAGCAACACAAGCACAATCTCCTGTGCGTGCGTGTGTGTGTGTGTGTGTGTGTGTGTGTGTGTCCAGGTATGTGACTGTGTGTCCATGTGAATGTGTATCCATGTGTGTTCATTGTGTGCTTGCAGTGCATGCTGTGTGTGTGTGTGTGTGTGTGTAAAGGCAGTATGTGCATGTGTGTTGTAGTGTGTAGTGTTAATGTTTCAGACAGGATCTCACTGGACCTGGAACTCATCACTGTTGGCTAGACCGACTGACAGCAAACTCTTTCAGGATTTTCCATCCGCCTTCCCAAGTGCTGGGATGATATGTGCACTGGTTCTGACTTACAGTGGCATTGGGATTGGCCTGGCTTCATGCTTGTTGGGTCATCTCCCAGCCTCATGATTCTTCTAATCAGAAGAGGAACAAGGATTAGGATGAGGAGCTGGGAGTTTAGAGATCGTGAACTAGCTTCCTGCTGTGAACACACCAGCTATGACAGGCTGCCCAAGGCTGTTGCTCAACAAGGACTCTGGCTGCCAATGTATGCTGAGCTGACACAAGGCTGACGAAACCATGTTTCATCTCTCAGGCAGCCTGTGTGCTTGATTGGGGTTTGTAACGTCAGGCTGCCAGCCAGCT
This sequence comes from Rattus rattus, assembly GCF_011064425.1. NCBI lineage: Eukaryota > Metazoa > Chordata > Mammalia > Rodentia > Muridae > Rattus > Rattus rattus. Next base: position 64,454,446 of record NC_046159.1, read on the forward strand.
GGCTGAGCGGGAAAGTGGTGACTGCTGCTGCTTCCGACAACCCTGTTCCATCCCCAGACCCATGATGGACAGAACCAATTTCAACTTGCTTTTGAGTCTATGTACAAACTGTGACTCTGTGCACACATCCACAGATAAATAAATAAAGAACCAAATAAACCCATGGAAACAATGAAAGGCCAGGGTTTTCTGATCACAGGTTTGTTCTTGAGACACTCAAGAGCTCTGCACATTTTAACACAGGCACCATTTTAAAGTGGGCTTTTAGCCGTACAGAAGAAACAAGAGGTCCCAACTAATTCTAATAGTTCTGAAGTTAGCTTGTTTCAAAGACTGATACTGCAAACAAAAATTTGAACTTAGTAATGCTAAATTTGTAGTCATAAGACGTATTATAGAAATTATTTTGGGTAGCAGGTTCTGCTTAGATACACACCCAAAATTCCACAAGACTGTAGAAGGAACCAGCTTGAGAGTCTGGCCTTCTGTAAAGTACAGTATGGTACATGCACACACACACACACACACACACACACACACACACACACACACACACACACAACAGAGGGAGTGATAGGTAGATAAAATTTTTAAGCATTTGTTAATATAGTTCTTGATTACAGCTACAAACAACAGACTCCATCATCTCTTTAGACTCCACACTTGGCTTTGTGTTAGTTCCATGAAATTTCTGTCCCTATTAAGTACTGTGAACTGTACATCGAAGAAATAATATTTGTCTTTTTCCACCCTTACCTGTTCTTTTATGTACACTGTAAAGTTAAATACTTGGTGTTGAGAATGTGCTTTCAAGAAAGCTTGAATGATTTACAAAGGCTCCATAGTCAAATTGTTTTTGAAAATCGTGAAACAGCTGCAAGAGGAAAAAGAAAAACATCTAAAGAGAACATATAGCTGGGCAGGAAACCCATGGCTTTGGGGGCAGGACCTCAGCAACCTCTGGTTCTGTTCTGCTTTACAGAAACATAAATTTAAACGTGGGGCTGAGAGGTGTCTAGTGGGTATTGTGTATAGAAAGTTTGCACATACATGTGGCTAATGGTTCACATCCCAGCATGCACAGACTGTCACATGGTGGCACCACCTGTAACTACAGTGTTGGGTTGAGGGACAGACAGACAAGATCCCTCGGATCTCATTGGCTGACAGCATAGCTAACTTGCAGAGCTCCAAGTTTAGTGAGACCTGCTTTAAAAGTTCAAGGCAGGGAGGAGGAAGATTTGATATCCTTGCACATCCATCCACAAACACATGTATGCACAGAAACAGACAGACAGACCCACACACACACACACACACACACACACACACACACACACATCAGACAGCATATTCTAAGAATGATCATCACAAATAAAATGTCATTGGCAAAATAAATTACATGCTTATATATCCCAAAATCTCTGTTCTTTAGGACAGATTGCTCTGTTGATCCAAGATGTGATTATTAGTTAATTGCATTTTGCAAATACAAAACAGAAAGTTAGATTAACATCCAATCGGCCCCTTTAGGTCTCCATTCCCAAAGTGACTGCCTTTCTTGCAGCACCATGAGTACAGCTCCACCCACACAGAGGCTCCTCCCTGAATGTTCCTCCCCAGCCCCTACACAGAATCGCTTCTGAGGGGCGGACTTCATTTTGTGAGAACCTCAACCTGTTCAGTTCTAAGCACACCATCCCTCCCCAACTTCAACTTCCATGTCCACATTCCATAAGCCCCAATTGAGCTCTCTGCATCAAGAGCAGTGATTGTTCTGACCACGGTGACTTTTTTCAAAGGCATAAGTGATTTATGTTTAGTCCCTTGATTAAGATTCTCATTTCCTTTGCTTTCCACTAACATGGAAACCTTCTTACTGGAATCACAAGGCTCTTGCAGGAGCTACTGATGGTGGTTCACACCTTGCTAGAACCAACTGTTCGTTTGCTGTGAATTCAGCTGAACAACCTGCTACTATCTGGGTCCACTAGGCCCCTGCCTCCTGGCCTTGAGCACGATTGTTATATAGGAATCTCTTCAGAAGGAGATAGTCCTCCAGGCCAGGCAAGCTCAGGAGACCTGGGTAAACATATTTTTATCATCTGAAAATGGAAAATTGCAATCATTCCCAGATTCTAATCATGACTTGCTTTTCATGGAGGTGGCAAACACCATGAACAAAGCATCTTAAGAAGGGGAGAGGGCTTATATCATTCACATGTCCCAATCACAGTCAACCAATCATGACAGTGTTGGGGCAGGAACTCAAGGAAAGAACTCAGGATAGGAACGTGGGAGCAGAGGCCAGGAAGAACATGACTTATTGTTTACCTCATGGCTTGTTTCAGCCTGTTTCTTATGCAATGAAGATATACCGTAGATCGACACCATACCACAGGGCCTGAGTTTACTCCATCAATAATCAATCAAAGAAAATGTATCGCAGTCTGTTCTTACAGGCCAATTATGAAGACAATTCTCAGTTGAGTTCCTCTTTCCAAAGTGACTTATTTGTGCCAAGTTAACAACACTCAGAACACCTCTATTCTGTAGTTATCAAATCAGAAAACAAATGCTGGGAGAAGAGACACCAAGCTATTGAGTTCTGAGAGGAGTTCTCAAGGCACAGCTGCCTGCGCAGGTCAAGCAGAGGACTCCGCTACAGCTACAAGTTATTACTCATACTGTTGGTAGATTTTCAGACGTATGCAGCAGATTCTGAGTCCACATGCGTTCCTAGTATGTACCCTCCTCTAATAAAATCTCTTTACGGTTCTACTGCAAATGCTACTTTGTGAAGTCACTCTCGGTTGGTCATGGTTCCCACCCTGATGTCTCCGTAAAGCTCCCCACATATGTGTCCTTCTATCCCTTCCCTCCATAGGACCTAATTCCACCTGGATTCCTTCCTCACCTACCCCTGACAGCGCTGATGTGCGTCATTGTTTCAAAGCACACGCAGAGCCCCATGCCACCAGGGTGTCCTCTAGGGTCTAAGATACCCTGTCACTTTCCCTCTACACCACCCATCTCTCTTCATCATTATTTAAAGACATAGATAGTCTGATTCCTGTCCTGAACTCTAGTGCCCTGGCAAAAGTGTCATTCTCTCTGCTCATGCATTGAATGAGTGATTGATGATATGCGTGCTGCTAAGCAGCTGATGAACTAACGAGATCCTCTCAGGCGACTAGTGATTCTTTCCAGAAGCTTTTACCTTTTTTATGCTTTTTAGTCGGGCGGATCCTTCTGCTTTTCTGCCAAGATTTCTGTTCTAGAATTCACAGAAAACATCCTAGGATTTCCCCAGGATCCATCGCCTCCCTACATGAAGAAACCTCAGCATCCTATTCTGGCATAGACTCAGGGACATCATGATAACCAGTTTTTTTTTTTTGACCTTATTGCTAATAATAGAATCTCTTGTGCATCAACAGGATCATCTAACTTAAAGAACTGTTTGCAAGAAGAAGTCAGATATTCTTACGCTTGTTAATCGAACTCACCTGGCACGCTAAAATATTAGGTCTCAAACCTGGGGACAATGGCTAATTGAGGTACCTATTAGCATATCAAACAGCCCCTGCAGTCAGCCTCTCTGCATCCCTTGGTCCCTACTTGACACAGGGCATGGCTTGGTATTCTCCTCTCCTGCTCTAAACTTCTCAACCCAAATTGGCTCTTCACCCACCTGTCCCTCCCTACATAACTCAGCCATTTTGGGACCATGAGAGGGAAGCCTGGTAAGGTCAAGCTAAAGGCTTGAAGCCCTGAGACCCCAAGGATGGCAGTAGGCACCACTCCCAGCACCAGGCCCCTATGTAGCTGCCAGCCTCTCGTGCGAGAGAGAGATTTGTGGCCATCAGTCACTTTACAGGGCAACACCCCAAACCTTCCTGCAGAGATGAGGCATCCCACACCTCAGACCAAGTCACAGGAAAAGAGACAAAGTTAAACAGGTTCAAAAGTACCTCCATGCAGAGGTACCTAGAGGTCCACAGAGTGCAGTGCATTTAAGCTTTCCTTCCCAGACATTCTTCCTGGAAGGAATCTCAGGCCCGCTTGAGAACTGGGGTATGTTTGTTTGTTTGTTTTGTTTGTTTTTTGTTTTTTCTTTTCTTTTTTTCGGAGCTGGGGACCGAACCCAGGGCCTTGCGCTCACTAGGCAAGCACTCTACCACTGAGCTAAATCCCCAACCCTGGGGTATGGTTTTACACATCCTCTTTCCACCATGATAAAATTGTTTGAATTGGCCTTTTTTTTTTCCTTTTTTTTTCTAGAGTTGGGGAATCGAACTAGGGCCTTGCGCTGCCAGGGTTGCCAGCCACTGAGCTGCAAATCCCCAACCCCTGAATTGGCTCTGTCATCAAGATCTGCCTGGGAGGATGAAGCCCTTCAACCTACACAGAGTCCACTCTCCCACTGACAACACAACAGCCAGAGCCCCACCCCACCCCTGGCCCCAGCCCCTGACTAGACACACCCTTGGGACCCTGGAACCAGCTCTGGCTTTTTCCTACATCTCAGATCACACTTTCCCCACCCTCAGAGGGTGTCGAGCATCGGCACAGCCAGCACACACAAGTGGGATAAGCTATTAGTTCACCCCCACCTTGTGCCTCCCCAAGAGGCTATGCCCTGTGGCAGAATGGACACATAACCCACAACCGTGTATGGCGCACGTCTGGCCTCAGGCTCCCCCTCGTGATCAGCAGGTATTCTCTTGCCTTTCCCTTTCCCTCCCTCCCTCCTCATATGGTCCAGCCTCAGCCCTGGTCACATTCCACTCTGGACTCCTCGCAGATGCTCTCTCTCATTTCTACAGCAAAATATCTTCTCCACCATGCGTAGGAAAAGCCACACCTTCCTATTTTATTTTGTACCCCTCAGCATGTTTTGTGTTCACATTGGTTGAAGTCTCAGGACAAGTGAGAGGTCCAACATAAACGTGCCGACTAACTTCAAGGATTTAGCATTGAACACTGGAGGCAGGAACTCATTCTGAAATCGTACTATAAAGAAAGTCTGACTTCAGAGGATAAAAGATGGCTCCATTACTTGTAAAGCATGAGGGCACACAAAATAGAGCCCACATGATGAAAGAGGACATTTGTAACCCCAGCCCTGAGGTGGATCTCTTGCTTCACTATGAGCCAGCCTAACCTATCGGCAAGTCTTCTAGGCCAGTAAAGAAACATGGAAAACAAAAACAAAAGACAGACATCGCCTAAGGAATGACACCTGAGGCCCCAGAAGTGAGTATGGACGACACACACACACACACACACACACACACACACACTCAGACACACAAATTAAATGAATTTTTTAATAAGCTTAGGTCTGGGTCTGGAACAGATGGCTCCAGATAACACATTTGCTACTTTTCAAAGCACTGCAACCTAGTTCCCCACCACCCATCCCAAGGATTCACAGCCACCAATAGCTGCAAACAGACACCTGGATGCCGCCTTTGGCCTCTATGAGCCCTGCATTCACCCATGCACATATTAGCTTGCATACATGCAAATAAAATAAACAAAAAATTACTTTTTTTTAAAAGGCCAAAGAAAAACAGCAAACTGTCTGTGTGAAGTTATTCAGAGTCCAATGTATTAAACTTCTCCACTAGGAAACCAAGTAAGCCATGTTGCCCGCCTGGTGGCTCTTCATCTGTGTTTAATGTTGCAGCACAGAAAGCTGACACCTGGCTTGCTGCGGGGTTGTGTTGCCATAATGGAAAGCCAACAGCTGACCCTGAGCAAAGGATAAAGAAACGTGGAAAGAGGAGGCGGTTGGGAGAGACTACATGCCAAGAGAAGATCCTAAAATATAAGGCTATTTTTAAACCAAAAGACAAACATTATTTTCTTCCTCAAATAATGCAGGCTAGAGTCTGCCCAGCAGAGGGCGAGCGCCTCATCTGCTTATAAAGAAAAAATGTTTATTCAGCTACCCGGAGTTCTCAAATTGATGGGGAACCCTATACACTTGCAAGTGTTTTGATATAAAAATTAAACCCACCTGAGGTTATGATTACGGGCTTGAGCAGACTCACAATGATGACAGATAGCACAGAGGGTTGCTTCTGCAGCCCCAACAAAGTTCTCTGTGGTCTAGCTATGTGATCAAGAACGAAAGTTTTTCAGAAATAAGTTTTCCAGAATGAAGCATTGAAGCATTATCAAGGATACGAAGCCAGTAGAACTTGGCCTTTATTGAACAAACACGAAATTAGTTACAGTCACAGAACATGCTTAGTTCACCCCACCTTTTTGCTCACCAGCTTCCTCAGCTCTGTTCACGCCTGGGATCCAGCCTCCCTCGCACTGCCCAACTTGATCTCAGTTCGAGAGTCCTCCTGTACCTTGATTCAACTGTTCTTGACATTGGCTGCTTTGTCCCAGAAACCTTTGAATCCCCTCAGTCTGATCCTGATAGAGTCCTTCCCCCAGTCCCCAGCCTGGCTCTGTCTGTTCTGTGAATAGCCTGAGGTTCTTCATGTTGTCCGCTCTTTTTCCTCCACCATGACTTTCAGATCTGTCATGTTCCTGATTTTGCTCAATTGGCTTTGCATCTCGAAAGTTGTCATGGGTTTGTTCAGTCTGTTGATCAAACAGTCAGCCCAGGTTCTTTTCGACTTTGTAGTCTTCAGTCACTGGTTTCAGCCTGAGTTCTGCTTTTCACTCTTTGGCTCACTTTGTTCTCCTCTGTCCTGTTTTCATTCAGGTTGTCCTTCCTTCCTTCCACTTTCAGGCTCCCAGCAATTGAATTACAGCCCAGCAGTGGCAAGTCTGTCTCAGCTCCTCACTGCAGTTTTGCTAAAGGACTCTCACCCACAGCCAGCCTGGCCTGTCTGTCTCATCCTGGACTCCCTCTTCCTGCCTTCCACGGGCCTTCCTGAACAGAACGATGTTCTTTCGGTTTCCACACGTTGGTTCTCCTTTGTTTTTTTTTCATGTAGCCTGTTGCTCACCTTGAATTTCTCTGAGAGTTGCACTTCAGGCCTTCTTTTTCTCACAGGCTACTAGGAAAATCTCAATATTGTAGCCTGAATTCCTAGTAGCCCTGTGGTGAATTTTGATAAATCAGGGGTTCACAAAAAATGATTGCAGTAATGGGAGGGAGTAAGATGCCGAGGGCTACTAAGATTTTGAGGGCAGCCTGGACTGCATAGTAAGAAAATCTTACAGAAGAACATCAAAGTGAGTTTTCAAACTTTAAAAAATTAACTAAATTTGAATCTGCTTTTGAGAAAAACACACATCTAAAGGGAGGTTTTGTTGTGAAATTGGGGAGGCTGACAAGCTTGAGGGAGGCATCAAACCACAGCTCTGCCATTCCAGTCCTTCTTCCTCCTAAAACTAGCTTGTCATGTACTCCTGTTTTCTGCATGGCCATGCTTTTGTAAATGTATTATTTTTGGTTATTTGCACGTGTATGTGAGTGTCCATGTGCATGAGCTTGGGCCTGTGTGCACATGACAGCATAAGCTTGGTGGTAATCACAGGATGATTATGACAACCCCAGTGACATCCTTTTTCGTGACTGATCCACACTGAGCTTTGAGACAGGGTCTCACGATTCCAAGCGCTAGGTCAGGCTATCTCACCAGTAATCACCAGAGATCTGCCTGCCTGTCTCTTCCTCCTCCATGCTGGGATTATAAACACACGTCAACATGCCTGGACGTGTGTGTGTGTGTGTGTGTGTGTGTGTGTGTGTGTGTGTGTGTGTGTGTGTGTAAGCAGCGTGCTGCACATGCACGCTTAGGAATCAACTTAGACGCCAGAATGCATAAAGAGTACTTCGCTGACTGAGCCAGCCAGTCTATCCAGTCTTCTGCATACACCCCTGGAAAGCCACAACAATCATAGACAGTGCTGTGTCCTCCCGAGGCTTCCATCCTGGCCTCTGTGCTTGAGTAAAGCATAAGACTTCCATATACTGTTTTGAGTCCCTTACAGCAATAGTTGTGACACAAGGACGGCTCTGTTCATCCACCTTCCTTGTCTTCTGAGAACAGGGCTCCTAAACACTGGTAGCCAAGGACTCTTCTCTGTCCCTGTAGTTTCCCTTATCACATCCACAAATCCTACTCTTATTCCCACCACTTTATCATCTACTTGTCATACTAGTGGATGCATTATAGTGAGGCCAAATTCCTGCTCCCTACCATATCTTGCACCAGAAGCTACACCTTATGATGTCATTCACTCCCTTTCCTGGCTTCACGTGTGGCATCTCCAGCACTAATCATGCTCAGGGGAAGGAGCAACCAACAGCTTCCTCTATTTACTAGCCAGTACTTATACCCGATGGACAAGCAAACACAACGAAGGGTGACAGAGAAAATAAGGTTCACTAATTCAGACGTGATACAAAGGGACAGAACATCCAGGGTGATTTTTATCCTCATCCAGATTTGAGCCTCAGAAATTTTGAGAACTGAGAAAGGGCAGTCTTGTGTAAAGGTCTCCTTCCTATGGGCTCGTGTCCAGACCATACTAAAACTGTCCTCCAACATTCCCAGCCTCCAGAAGTGCTGCTGGGGAAAGCTTCATGAATATTGATGAATGGGGGTCTGGTTTCAGGTTCAGTTTCAATAGGATGACAGAGATTTAAAACTACATTTAGGAAAAGAATGGGACAAGACCAAACAAACAGACAAGGCTGCTTCTATTAACGGGGAAAAGGCTGTGTTGGCTTGCAAAACGCCAGCTGTTGAAGAATTAGCTTCCAGACTCCACCCCTGCTGCGACATAACCTAATATCCGCCACACCATGGAGAGGACGCAGAGAAAGCAGGCTCACACCACCTCCATGGAGAGGCCGGAAGACCACAGTTTCTGAGCCCAGACCTTCCCCCCAGACCTATAGCAGCAGAGGAAGTTTCAAATTTGTTTTCCTGTATTCATACTGTTTGTCACTGAGCTAGCTGTTGGGTGGGGGAAGAAGTCACCATCTCCTTGAAAGCTTCGGCCCACCCCACACAGCTTCCAGCTCACCTCAGTTCCCCAAGATGAGTGGATACAGGTGCAGGTAAAATCACTGGAGACATCAGACAGGATCACTTTTTCTTAATTGAATGCCAGCAGCTTTCCACTGTCCCATGCTCTAGGGTCCAGGTGAACTGCAGGATGATTTCACCTTCCCACCTCATGCCTACGGATGAAGCTAACCCTCCAAGCTCTCCTCTCAACCCTTGCCTTTTCCTCTTTACCCCAGGCACTGTAGCTTGATGTATCTCTCTCAACCTGCAGAATACAATGATCATGTTTCACAGGTAGTAAACTCAGAAAGCTGATGAAGCTGCAATGCCTCACTGGGATTGAGTCCCTGAAGGTTTCCCTGGTTGTTTATTGGCCATGCCTCTTTGGAGGCTTAGTTGAGAATTCATGGGAACTCTGAGATGCACTTTCCATTTGAGCAAGAAATTTTTAGAGGTACTACTAATGTCAGACAGATGACATGCAGGTGCAAAGTATCATTGGGGTCCTGATAGAAGAATTGTATTCCTCAATAGCTAAAAGGTGATGTGAGCCATAAATCCTGGTTTTGATGTGGAGTTGTTTCCCTGTGTACTGTGAACACTTCCCAGGCTGCCAGAAGGAATTGCAGGTACTGCTCCTTAGCCACAGTTCCAGAATTGTCTTTACAAGTGAGAATAACACACCCATCCACTTTGACCCACCTAGATAAAGAGGCAGCTGCAAGTCAGTGGTTGAAAGACGCCGCTAAGGCAAGCAGAGTGAAGGTGCGCTTTGAGACCAGGCGAAGCCAGCATACAAGACCTTTTGTACTTAAACTTCATTAAGCGCTTAAAACTGTTGGCACTTATTAAAGATTCCATGTATCTGGGTGCTGGCTTCTAAATTCCTGGAGGAAAGAAAAAGCATGTGTACGATCATGGGCATGTTATGGCAAAAACATAGGACACATTTGTGTCTTTCTGGTTGTCAAAATTTATTTTAAATAACAGTATCTATGTTACTTCCTAAGTTTAGTTGAATATAATTTCTATGGCTACCTGATTCTCTTCCTTTGCTGTACCTGACAAACATAAGTTTTTTTAAATCTCTAATTTTTATTATTACATCAGACCACAACCTAAGGTACCAGTGTTACAGAATGGCTACAAAAGAGTTAAAAGAAAGAGGAGGAGCCCTGTGGGATGGGAGCCAACAAGACAGAGCAGCTCTGGGGCCCAGGTGCTTTTGTTTAGGAGCTGATTCTTACAGACACACAGAGGCAAAGGCAAGGCAACAGGATGGCCTTGGTCAGATGGCCAACTGGACCAAGGGAGCACTATTTGAATGGGGCCGCATCACACAGTGGTGACCAACCCAGCCAAGCTGGAAGTTCCGTGAGTCCTAACACAGTTTCTGTCAACCCCTTATTTAGATGGACAATGGAGGCTACAGGGGACCACTCACTAAGGGCAACAGGGTGTATTCTTTATGTGTCCAGATGAGATTTGTACCTATTTATCTAACGTGGAATTTAAAATATTTTAAATCTGTTTTATATTTTTTAGATATACTAATATACCATCTGTCAGGAAACTTGTAATTCACTCCATGTTTTTCTTTTTTTTCTTTCTATTTTCGGAGCTGGGACCTAACCTGAGCCTGGCTCCCTACAGGGCAAGCCTACCAATGGAGCTAAATCCCCAATCCTCACTCCATATGTTAGGTGCCATCGTCTATTGTTTTTTATAAATAACCCATCAGTCTGTGCCCCATGGTGGTGTTGGGTAGGCAGTGATGTCTAGGTGCAAAAAAGACACTGCTGGCTTTTCTCAGCATTTGTACTTTTGTAGAAACCTGGGAAGAAGAAGCTAGTAAAATGGGACCCAGGGCAAGGCACACCTGCAGGTCACACAGGACTTGGAGAATCAGAGCAGCACACAGCCACACTCTATACATTTAAATCAGTGACCTAGTGTGATGACCCAAGAATTCTTACCTTTCCACCCACCTGAGTGCCTATGCCCATATTTGGGCTCTGTGGACTTAACCTGAAGTCTTGGCTCACTAATTCTGGTTCTTAGAGGGCTGATACACAGATGTATATCCCAACTGATGTATGGTTCTAGAAAGGCCTAGAGCCCCAGGGCTACAGCCTGGGATAAAATGCCAATTGAGGACAACCGTATTGCTGCCTCCTTGAAATTCTGTATCTAGCAATTCTTATACTAAAGAACCTCTGGTTTTAACAACTAAGGTGTTGGTCCCCTGCCCTCTGCTGGGTTAGGCACTAGGAACAGAAGGTGCTATGAGGCCAACATAAGACTGTCATTGATTTTCCTAATAGGTAAATCCTGGAGGATGAAGAGGGAGCAGCTAACGATTATTTGGAAGTGGGCTGCAAATTGAACTGCAGTAAAAAGCAGACACCGTGGATTCCATCGCTTTCCTCAAAATATTGCCTCCTGCTAGCCTGAGTGCTTGAATGGCTGATTATAAGCAGGATCTGTTTGAGAATGTCTTTCCTCAGAGCTCGCAAAGCTTTTAGCTCATTCTGTGTTTATCAACGTTTGTGGACCTTATATATGACTCCATTTATTTACAGCCTGTTTTATTACTCTCTCTGTGCAGATACATAAAGCAATAATATATATGGTTATTTAAAAGCACACAGAACTGTACATGATAAAGGCAGCAGATGAGGTGCTAGGGATGAACAGTGGCAGTATTTATTATAACTGAACTTGGTGCCAAACAGCCTCAGCACCCAAATCCCACATGGGGGAGAGAGCTGGACCTCAGAAGTGTGGACACTCCCAAGAAGCCGAGAAGATCAACTCTGCCCACTGTCCAGACCCAAGAGGGAATCACGAGGCTAACTCAGCCTCCTGGGTGAAGGACCTAGGAGCAATTAGGTGTGACCCTTGATTCCTGCCCATGCCCAGAGCTGGGAGAGACAGCCCCAGGCACCTGAAACACCTAAGAGCAGAGCACCCACCAAGAAAGGCTGAAAGAAAAGCCAGCTCCGCCAGGAGTGCTGACACAGAGGCTCAGCAGGGTCAAGTCACCTCAGAAACAGCAAGGCAAGCAAATAAGAGACATCCTAATGGCTAGAGAAAAGCACAGGAACCAAGCTACAGAACCAAGACTGCCTGGCACTTTTATCAGAGCCCAATTTCTCACCAAAGAAAATGGGCTGAATATCCAAACACACTGGAAAATAAGATTTAGATTTAAAATCACATTTTTATACGATGAGAATTTTAAGAAATGCTACAAAAAGAACTCCCCTTAAGAATGCAGGAAACAAGTGAAACAAGTAGTTCTTATAGAGAGGGAAACACAAAAATTGGAAAGAATTAGAAAAACAACCAAACAGGTGAAGGAATTGAAATGAAATAGAAATAATAAAGAAAGAAATAAAGGAGAGACAACCTGGATATAGAAAAACTATTGAAGAGAGACAGAGCCATGACACAAGCATCACCAACAGAATACACGAGATAGAAGAGAGAATCTCAGGGGCAGAAGAAGATACTATAGAAAACATCAACACAACTGTCAAAGATAATGTAAAAGGCAAAAGCTCCACCAAAAACATCCAGGAAATCCAGGACACAAGGAGAAGATCAAACCTAAGGATAATAGGTATAGAAGAAAGTGAAGACTCCAAACTTAAAAGGCCAGTAAACATATCAATAAAATTATAGAAGAAAACTTTCTAACCAAAAAAGAGATACCTACAAAACACAAGAAGTCAAGAACCCCAAAGAATGGGACCAGAGGAAACTCCTCCCACCTATATATTAGAAGAAAACACCAAATGGCCAAAACAAAGAAAGAAAGAGAAAGAGATAATATGTCGTGTTTGACAGCATACCTAAAAGATTCCAGGACCAAGTAAAGTAATGTTTTAAGAGAGAAAGCAGGAAATGATCAACCTGTAAGAAATCAACCAAAGAGAACTGAAAGGACTATAACCACCCAAGAAACCGGAGCTTGGTTTTGAGAAACAACAAAGATAGATACAAACTTGAAATGACAACTAGAATACAAAAAGTGTATTCTAATTATTGCATTCAAATGAGAACGGAGATAAATAGAATCTGAAGAAATTTAAAATCATCAGATCCGCACATAAAAGCCTATATCTGGTACAAAATCCGAAAACCAGAGGAAACGGGAATTTTCTAGATACAGATACCAGGGTGCCAAAGCAAATCAGGAACAAAAGGAACCTATCTACAAACCCTCATATTCCCTAAAGAAATAGAAGCAGTCATTAAAAGTCTCCCCAAAAGAGTCTAGTCCAGATGGAAGCCCTGGTGCAGAATTTATCAGACCTCATAGAAGACCCTATACCAATACTATCCAAACTATTCCAATAAAATAAAACAGATGAACACTACCAAATTCCTTCTATGAAGCCACACTGTTATCCTGACATCACACAAGATCTAACAAAAGAAAGTGTAGTCCTGACCTATTCCCTTATGAATATTGATGCAAAATATCAACAAATTTCAAACTAAACTAAGAACACATCAAAACAATCATTGATCATGATCAAGTAGGTTTCATCCCAGGAATTAGGTAATGGTTTAATATACAAAAAATCCATCAATGAACCACTATATAAACAACCCAAAGATAAGAACCATTATCATTTCCACAGATGCTGAAAGCAATGGCAAAATTCAATTCCCTTCAAATATAAAAAGTCCTGGGTGACGTATTCAAGCCATATCTAAACATAGTTAAATATGTATATGCTAAAACCAGTAGCTAACATCAAACTAAACTAAATGGAGAGAAACTTGAAGCAATACCACCAAAACCAGGGACTAGACATACACACTCTCCCTACTTATTCAATATAGTACTCGAAGTCCTAGCCAGAGCAACTTCAGACAACTAAAGAGGTCAAAAGATAAACTCAAAGTGGAAGAAATCAAATATCACTATTTGCAGATGATGTTGATAGTACTTTATGACCTTGGTGTTCCTCCAGAACCATTAACCTGATAAACACAACTTGCAGCGTCAGGGGTATAAAATTAACTCAAATAAGTTGGTAGCCTCTACTCAAAGATGAATAGTTGAGAAAGAAATTAGGAAATGACAAAACTTCACAATAGTCCCAAATAATATAAAAAACATTCTTTGTGTGATTTCAACCAAACAAGTGGAAATCTGTATGAAAAGAACTCTAAGTCTCTGAAGAAAGAATTGAGGAAATATCCTAAGATGGAAAGACCTTCCATCCTCAAGGATTGCGTGAATAGTAAGATGGCCATTTTCCAAAAGAATTCACAGATTCAATGCAATCCCCATCAATATTCCTACGCAATTCTTTATAGAGATAGAGAAATTTATGTTCAATAAATAAATAAAAAACCCAGGATAGCAAAACTATAGGACGCAACAATAAAAGAACTTGGGGGAATTGCCATCCTCACTTCAAGGCATTACAGAGCAATAGTCATAAAAACTGTATGGTATTGGTACAAAGACAGGCAGATAGATCAGTGGTACAGAATTGAAGACCCAGAAATGAACCCACACCTGTGGTCACTTGATCTTTGACAAAGGAGCTAAAACCTTCCAATGGAAAAAAGATAGCATTTTCAACAAATGGTGCTGGTTCAACTGGAGGTCAGCATTTAGAAGAATGCAAGTCGATCTATTTCATCACCATGTAACATGAAAGTTTAAGTCCAGAGGTTCCTAAGGACCTCAACATCAAACGATACAAGTTTTCGATGAAGAAAAAGTAGAGGAAGAGTCTCTACATGGGCACTGGGAAAAATGAACAAAAACACCAATGGCCTTCCATAAGTGCTCTAAGATCATGAACCACAAATGGGACTCATGAAATCGCAAAAAGCTTCTAAGACAAAAGACACCTGTCATTAGGACAAAGTAGCAAACCAACAGATTGGGGAAAGATCTTTACCAATCCTATGTCTGATAGAGGGCTAATATCCAAAACATACAAAGAACCTGAAGTTTGACTCTGAGATCCAACAACTTTACGTGCGGGTAATAAAGCTAAATAAAGCATCTCATTGAGGAAGGGAATGGTCAAAAGCACCTAAAGAGAAATGTTCGAATCTCTCCTAACATCAGAAACAAACCAAAACAACCCTGAGATTCCACAACCAGTCAGAATGCTGGCAGATAAAAACCAGGTAAAGGCAAATGCTGCATAGATGTGGAGGAAAGAAACACTCTCCATTGTTGGTGGATAAGCAAATTAAAATAAATCACTTAGAAATCAGTCTTAGAGTTTTCAGAAAAATTGGACATCTCACCATCTGAGGACTCAGCTATACCTCTGGGCTAAGAGGTCAAAAAGATGCTCCAACATAACATAAAGAGTCATTCATGGCCCCACTACAGTCTCATAGCAAGCCTTATTTATACATCTGTAGCTGTAAAGCTCCTAGATGCCCTCTTCAACAGAGGAGAATGGATTCAGAGAAATGTGGTACATTTCTACACAACGAGTGCTACTCAGCTACTCAAGAACATTGACTTCATGAAATTCATAGGCAAAAGGATAGAACTAGAAAATATCATCCTGAGGAGTGAAACTCAACTCACAGAGCATCACTTGGTATGCACTCATTGATAAGGAGATATTAGCCTAAAAGCTCGAATTACCCAAGATGCAATCCACAGACCACAGGAAGCTCAAAAAGAAGGATGACCAAAATGCAGATTTTCCCACTCCTTCTTAAAAGGGGAATAAAAATATCCAGAGGAGGGGATATGGAAGCAAAGTTTAGAGTAGCAACTGAAAGAATGGCCATTCAGAGCCTGCCCCCATGTGGCCCATATATATACAGCCACCAAAACTAGATCAAGACTATGAAGTTAAAAGTGCTGCTGACAGGAATCAGATATAGATCTCTCCTGAGAGACATAGTCCAGAGCATGTCCAGTACAGAGGTCAATGCTAGCAGCAAACCACTGAACTGAGAACAGGACCCCCTTGGGGAGAATTAGAGGAAGGATTAAAAGAGCTGAAGGAGCTTGCAACCCCATAAGAACAACAATGCCAAGCAACCAGAGCTTCCAGGGATTAAACCACTACCAAAAGACTATACATGGACTAACCCAGGGCTCCAACTGCATATGTAGTAGAGAATGGCCTTGTTGGGGCACCAGTGGAAGGGAAGCTCTTTGGTCCTGCTAAGGCTGACCCCAGTGCAGGGGAATATGTGCCAAGGTGGCTGTGATGGAATACCATGCATGGGGAGGGAGTGGTGAAGGAAGCGAGGAACAAGAAACCATCAATTTGTGCAAAGAAATATATCTAATAAAAACATCTTAAAAAAAAGAGTGTTTAAGTGCCTTGCAGAGAGAGATCTAAATTTGTTCTGCCCCATGTCATTCTGTTTCGGCCTGTAACTCCCTAAACCCAGTGCTCTTCCTCTGGCCTCAAACTGGCAGTCCAAATGACCCTGTTTTCTCTCTGCTCTCCTCAGCTCTTTGGTCAATAACAAAGTAACGAATGCAGTGTGTGAGACCTAGGCTCACTATATTTCCAGGGTGGCTTCTCACCACACAAGCAAAGATCTAGACAGTTCTACTCTAGCTTTGAACTTATAAGGAGTTGGAGAACCAGGTCTAAGCCTCTTCTAAATCTTGTTGGGTGGGAGGCTACAGTAAGCCCAACTCAACAGGGGCTCAGGAAGGGGTTATTGTTCTGTGACTGGTATTTTGGCAAAGTTCACGCAGGCACCCATCTGAGCTGCTCCATGTTGCCCGAGCCTGAGATCGCTTGGGAATTTGTGGCTTGCCTGAACACTCATTTGTGTGCCATAGCGTGCCCATGCCAGCCCATCTTCCTGGGTTCAAAAGTGCTTAGATGGGGCACAAACTCTTGGAGGTTTAGCCAGGTCTCCAAGTGGTGTCTCTCAGGTAGGCTCCTGCTCACCCAAATTCTCCAGCTGGTCGAGGCCCATGGCTACTCTCCTGGGCCAGGATGTGGGGCAGGGGTGGTGCTGGTGGCCCTTCTGGCTCTGCAGCCCAGGAGTGCCCACCTGACCAGTGGTAAGGTATCCTCCGCCGGCCCAGAGTGAGCTGCAGGCCGGGATCCGCGGGGACTTCGTAAACATGCAGACGTGGCCTGGTCCTGGAGGGTTCTGCCTCTGTTGTCCTGATTCCACACGAAGTCACTTGCAGCAGATAAGGTTATTCTACTTTTGGTCCCTGAGGCTAGAGTTCGCCTGAGGTTCTGCCATGGGCCTCCGTGGGCATGGGAAGCAGAAGATGGGTTTTATCTAAGTTTTCTTGTTTTCAGTTGGTTTTACATACGGATATTGAAGCCTTAGTTTCATCTTCA